>NC_088170.1:71316160-71402120 GCF_028769735.1 Zonotrichia leucophrys gambelii
CCCAATTATCCCATCATTAAAAAGAACCAAACAATATTAAAAGTAGTAACAATTTGAATGAAATAATTAAATATATATATATATATAAATCAGGGATAATTTGGTTCCAATAACAGCACATAAGCAAAACCAACCGCGGGGTACGGAGGGCAGGGTTCTTGACCCTTGCCACTTCCCGTACCAGCCTGCCCAGTGACAGTCACCCCTTACATGCCATGTGTCAGTGCCATCCCCTCCCATTTTCGGTTCATCACTTTTCTGTCTCCGCCTTCATCACCACCTTTACCACGCGTGCGCCACCACTGGGTTTGGTCTTTGGGGGTCGTCACTGAAGAAGGCCCTGGAGTCTTCCTCGTTGGCCTTTAATTCACCTTTGGGTTACACATGGGCACCAAGCCAGTACAATGTAAGCCAACACTAACGTATCTGCATCTGCATATCAAAGCAATAAGTCCTTTATAATTAGCTTTTTCTTGGACCCAACCAGTTTCTTGGTCATTTTTAGCAACTGTATCTTCAGCTTCTTTCCTGTGGTCCTTGAGAGCATCTGCTGGGAAGGGGGGGGTGGGTGGAGCCCCTCCTTTCCCTCTCTTCTTTGGCATTACAACTTTTAACTATGAACTGTTTTATTATTGCTATGTTTGCCCAATTATCCCATCATTAAAAAGAACCAAACAATATTAAAAGTAGTAACAATTTGAATGAAATAATTAATATATATATATATATAAATCAGGGATAATTTGGTTCCAATAACAGCACATAAGCAAAACCAACCGCGGGTACGGAGGGCAGGGTTCTTGACCCTTGCCACTTCCCGTACCAGCCTGCCCAGTGACAGTCACCCCTTACATGCCATGTGTCAGTGCCATCTCCTCCCATTTTCAGTTCATCACTTTTCTGTCTCCGCCCTCATCACCACCTTTACCACGCATGTGCCACCACTGGGTTTGGTCTTTGGGGGTCGTTTTGGATGAAGACCTCTCCTCTTCTTCATTGTCCTTTAATTCACCTTTGGGTTACACATGTGCACCAAGCCAGTACAGTGTAAGCCAAGGCTAACGTATCACTGCATCTGCATATCAAAGCAATAATATCCTTTATAATTAGCATTTTCTTGGACCTGTTATGTTTGCCCAATTATCCCATCATTAAAAAGAACCAAACAATATTAAAAGTAGTAACAATTTTAATGAAATAATTTAAAATATATATCTATAAATCAGGGATAATTTGGTTCCAATAATAGCGCATGAGCAAAAACAACCGCGGGTACGGAGGGCAGGGTTCTTGACCCTTGCCGCTTCCCGTACCAGCCTGCCCAGTGACAGTCACCCCTTACATGCCATGTGTCAGTGCCATCTCTGCCTATTTTCAGTTTGTCACTTTTTTGTCTCCGCCCTCATCACCACCTTTACCATGCATGCGTTGCACAAGTCTTTGGGGGTCGTTTTGGATGAAGACCTCTCCTCTTCCTCATTGTCCTTTAATTCACCTTTGGGTTACACATGGGCACCAAGCCAGTACAATGTAAGCCAAGACTAACGTATCACTGCATCTACATATCAAAGCAATAAGTCCTTTATAATTAGCATTTTCTTGGACCCAACCAGGTTCTTGGTCATTTTTAGCAACTGTATCTTCAGCTTCTTTCCTGTGGTCCTTGAGAGCATCTGCTGGGAAGGGGAGCGGGTGGAGCCCCTCCTTTCCCTCTCTTCTTTGCCATTACAACTTTTAACTATGAACTGTTTTATTATTGCTATGTTTGCCCAATTATCCCATCATTAAAAAGAACCAAACAATATTAAAAGTAGTAACAATTTTAATGAAAATAATTAAAAAATATATATATAAATCAGGGATAATTTGGTTCCAATAACAGCACATAAGCAAAACCAACCGCGGGTACGGAGGGCAGGGTTCTTGACCCTTGCCACTTCCCGTACCAGCCTGCCCAGTGACAGTCACCCCTTACATGCCATGTGTCAGTGCCATCTCCTCCCATTTTCAGTTCATCACTTTTCTGTCTCTGCCCTCATCACCACCTTTACCCCGCATGTGCCACCACTGGGTTTGGTCTTTGGGGGTCGTTTTGGATGAAGACCTCTCCTCTTCCTCGTTGTCCTTTAATTCCCCTTTGGGTTACACATGTGCACCAAGCCAGTACAATGTAAGCCAAGGCTAACGTATCACTGCATCTGCATATCAAGGCAATAAATCCCTTATAATTAGCATTTTCTTGGACCCAACCAGGTTCTTGGTCATTTTTAGCAACTGTATCTTCAGCTTCTTCCCTGTGCTCCTTGAGAACATCTGCTGGGAAGGGGGGTGGGTGGAGCCCCTCCTTTCCCTCTCTTCTTTGGCATTTTAACTATCAACTATTTTATTATTTTCAAATATTAATTACTGTTTCAATTTTTTTCAGCACCAATTATATCTATTTACCACAACCCAAACTGCAAGTTTTTCCTGCCCTGAAGAAGGTGGCGATTAAAATGCAGCTTTTGAGCATCATTGGAAGCTCCAAGTTTGCAGGAAATATTCAAAGGCTCCAATTCCCAGTGGGTTTGGTTTGTTTTTTTTTTTTTCAAGAGCAGCCTGTGAGTGATTGGTGCTGATAAAAATTGAAACAGTAATCAATATTGATACAGTAATTAATATTTGAGAATTAAAAACTCTTATTTTTAATAATATATGATTAATTAATAAGTATTAATAATAAAATAATATTAATAAATTAATAAAAGTAATAAAAATAACCAAATAATAGTAATAATAATATTTAGATTATTGATCACAGCAATTTTCTTTGGGGTTCCTTGTTGTAGTGCATTTGGTTAGTTTATTTAATTGCTCCCCCATTTTGTGTGGTACTCCGCCATTTTATGTATTGTTTCCCCCTGTTTAATGGAAATGGTTCTGCCCTCGCCCCTCCCGTCTAGCCCTGCCAGTTAAGTTATCCCCATGGCAACTCCCGCCATGGGGGTGTCAGTTTTCTTGGTTATACATATATATATTTCTTCGTTATATAATTTCTCCTCCCTCTCCTACCCATATATGTAATTGTTTCCTCCTCACTGGGCGTTCGGTTAGTTTATTTAATTGCTCCGCATTTTGTGTAGTACTCCGCCATTTTATGTATTGTTTCCCCCTGTTTAATGGAAATGGTTCTGCCCTCCCCCCTGCCCCGTCTAGCCCTGCCAGTTAACTTATCTCCATGGCAACTCCCGCCATGGGGGTGTCAGTTTTCTTGGTTTTACATATATATATTTCTTCGTTATATAATTTCTCCTCCCTCTCCTACCCATATATGTATATTGTTTCCTCCTCCCTGGGCTTTTGGTTAGTTTATTTAATTGCTCCCCCATTTTGTGTGGTCCTCCGCCATTTTATGTATTGTATCCCCCTGTTAAATGGAAATGGTTCTGCCCTCCCCTCCCTACCGTCTAGCCCTGCCAGTTAAGTTATCCCCATGGCAGCTCCCGCCATTTTCTTGGTTATATCATTTCTCCTCCCTCTCCTACCCATATATATGTAATTGTTTCCTCCTCACTGGGCGTTCGGTTAGTTTATTTAATTGCTCCGCATTTTGTGTAGTACTCCGCCATTTTATGTATTGTTTCCCCCTGTTTAATGGAAATGGTTCTGCCCTCCCCCCTGCCCCGTCTAGCCCTGCCAGTTAAGTTATCCCCATGGCAACTCCCGCCATGGGGGTGTCAGTTTTCTTGCTTATATATATATATTTCTTGGTTATATCATTTCTCCTCCCTCTCCTACCCATATATGTAATTGTTTCCTCCTCACTGGGCGTTCAGTTAGTTTATTTAATTGCTCCCCCATTTTGTGTGGTACTCCGCCATTTTATGTATTGTTTCCCCCTGTTTAATGGAAATGGTTCTGCCCTCCCCTCCCCCCGTCTAGCCCTGCCAGTTAAGTTATCCCCATGGCAACTCCCGCCATGGGGGTGTCAGTTTTCTTGCCTATATATATATATTTCTTGGTTATATAATTTCTCCTCCCCCTCCTACCCATATATGTAATTGTTTCCTCCTCTCTGGGCGTTTGGTTAGTTTATTTAATTGCTCCACCATTTTGTGTGGTACTCCACCATTTTATGTATTGTTTCCCCCTGTTTAATGGAAATGGTTCTGCCCTCCCCCCTGCCCTGTCTAGCCCTGCCAGTTAAGTTATCCCCGTGGCAACTCCCGCCATGGGGGTGTCAGTTTTCTTGCTTATATATATATATTTCTTGGTTATATTATTTCTCCTCCCCCTCCTACCCATATATGTAATTGGTTCCTCCTCACTGAGTGTTCAGTTAGTTTATTTCATTGCTCCCCCATTTTGCGTAGTACTCTGCCATTTTATGTATTGTTTCCCCCTGTTTAATGGAAATGGTTCTGCCCTCGCCCATCCCGCCTAGCCCTGCCAGTTAAGGTATCCCCATGGCAACTCCCGCCATGGGGGTGTCAGTTTTCTTGGTTATATAATTTCTCCTCCCTCTCCTACCCATATATGTAATTGTTTCCTCCTCACTGGGCGTTCGGTTAGTTTATTTAATTGCTCCCTCATTTTGTGTAGTACTCCGCCATTTTATGTATTGTTTCCCCTGTTTAATGGAAATGGTTCTGCCCTCCCCCCCCCCGTCTAGCCCTGCCAGTTAAGTTATCCCCATGGCAACTCCCGCCATGGGGGTGTCAGTTTTCTTGATTATATATATATATTTCTTTCTTATATAATTTCTCCTCTCTCTCCTACCCATATATGTATATTGTTTCCTCCTCACTGGACGTTTGGTTAATTTATTTAATTGCTCCCCCATTTTGCGTAGTACTCCGCCATTTTATGTATTGTATCCCCCTGTTTAATGGAAATGGTTCTGCCCACTCCCACCCCCGTCTAGCCCTGCCAGTTAAGTTATCCCCATGGCAACTCCCGCCATGGGGGTGTCAGTTTTCTTGCTTATATAATAATTCCAGCGCCTTGTGCTTGTCAAAAAGGTCGCAAGAAAAAGGATTTATGCTTTGAGAATATCAAACAAATCACATTTACAAGTCCCACAAGCTCCCATGTGGGAGCTTCTCTGCTCCCCTTTATTTTGGTGAAGCCAAAGAAAACCCAGAACAAACAACAGAAAAAAGGCACGGAGCCAAAAATCTCTTTGGAATTGGAATTGCAAATCCAGGTGGAGGTGGAGGAACAACCCCAGGCCGAGTTCTGCAGGTTGGAGCAGGAAATTCCGTGGATGAACAACACCACAGTTCCCTCCGAGAGGAAAAGAAAAGCTTTAAAAAAACCCCAAAAATGGAGCTCAGGAAAGGGTTAAACGGGATTCTGGAGCTCTCAGGGTTTGCAGAGCCCTCGGGATTCTCCCTTTTCCCTCTGGTTTTGCTTTTTGTTGTTTTTTCCTTCCAGAGGATGAACCAAAGGGCTCCAGAGCCGCTTCTGGGCTTTACAAAATTCCTTTTTCATTCCCTTCCTCGAGAAAGAAAGAAAGAAAGAAATCCTTCCTTTCCCTCTAGGTGTCACCCCTGCATTGGGAATCAGATTTTCCTTTCAATCCAACCCCACCGTTGGGATTTCACTCCTGCTTTGGGTGAAATATTTCACATTTCCAATAATTTCCATCGATTTCGTTTTATCCAGCCAAACAGAGCAAGGCTGAAAGGAATTAATTCCGTAATACTTCAAGGGGATTTTTTTTTTTTTCACTGAATTAATGTTTATGGACTCACAGGAAGATTTGGGTTGGAAAATCCCAAGGGACCAATGAAATCCTAAAGGACCAATAAAATCCCAAAGGACCAATGAAATCCCAAAGGATCAATGAAATCCCAAAGGATCAATGAAATCCTAAATGATCAATAAAATCCCAAAGGACCAATAAAATCCCAAAGGACCAATAAAATAAATCCCAAAGGATCAATGAAATCCCAAAGGATCAATGAAATCCCAAAGGAACAATGAAATCCCAAAGGATCAATGAAATCCCAAAGGATCAATGAAATCCCAAAGGAACAATAAAATAAATCCCAAAGGATCAATGAAATCCCAAAGGATCAATGAAATCCCACAGGATCAATAAAATCCCAAAGGAACAATGGAATGAAAGGATCAATGAAATCCCAAAGGATCAATAAAATAAATCCCAAAGGATCAATGAAATTCCAAAGAACCAATAAAATCCCAAAAAACCAATAAAATCCCAAAGGATCAATAAAATAAATCCCAAAGGACCAATAAAATCCCAAAGGATCAATAAAATCCCAAAGGACCAATAAAATAAATCCCAAAGGATCAATAAAATCCCAAAGGATCAATAAAATCCCAAAGGACCAATGAAATCCCACAGGATCAATAAAATCCCAAAAGTTCAATAAAATCCCAAAGGACCAATAAAATAAATCCCAAAGGATCAATAAAATCCCAAAGGATCAATGAAATCCCAAAGGATCAATAAAATCCCAAAAGATCAATAAAATCCCAAAGGACCAATGAAATCCCACAGGACCAATAAAATAAATCCCAAGGGACCAATAAAATCTCAAAAAACCAATAAAATCCCAAAGGATCAATAAAATCCCAAAGGATCAATGAAATCCCACAGGATCAATAAAATCCCAAAGGATCAATGAAATCCCACAGGACCAATAAAATCCCACAGGATCAATAAAATCCCAAAGGACCAATGAAATCCCAAAGGATCAATAAAATCCCACAGGATCAATAAAATCCCAAAGGATCAATGAAATCCCACAGGACCAATGAAATCCCAAAGGACCAATGAAATCCCAAAGGACCAATAAAATAAATCCCAAAGGACCAATAAAATCTCAAAAAACCAATCAAATCCCAAAGGACCAATAAAATAAATCCCAAAGGATTTTAAGGCCCTAAAAGCTCATTTTATCCCCACCCTTAGCATGGGCACTCCAAGCCCTGTCCAACCTGGTTTGAAATATTTTTAAATTGAAATATTTTTACATTGAAATATTTTTAAATTTCAATATTTTTAAATTTCAATATTTTTAAATTTCAATATTTTTAAATCCCACACTTGCCCTTTGCTGAACTTTTACTTCTGTTTCTCAGCTGAAGTTCCACAGCTGAACCAACCAAGCTGCAAAATTGAAATTAAAATACCAAGGAATGGATTTAGACCTGTCAATATTCCATTCAATATTCCAGTAAATATTCCATTAAATATTCCAGTAAATATCCCATTCAATATCCCATTCAATATCCCATTCAATATCCCATTCAATATCCCATTCAATATTCCATTAAATATTCCATTAAATATTCCATTAAATATTCCATTAAATATTCCATTAAATATTCCATTCAATATCCCATTAAATATCCCATTAAATATTCCATTCAATATCCCATTAAATATTCCATTCAATATCCCATTCAATATTCCATTCAATATTCCATTCAATATTCCATTCAATATCCCATTCAATATCCCATTAAATATCCCATTAAATATTCCATTAAATATTCCATTCAATATTCCATTCAATATCCCATTCAATATCCCATTCAATATTCCATTCAATATCCCATTCAATATTCCATTCAATATTCCATTCAATATTCCCATTAAATAAAATCCCATTAAATATCCCATTAAATAAAATCCCATTAAATAAAATCCCATTAAATACTCCATTAAATATCCCATTAAATATTCCATTAAATATTCCATTCAATATCCCATTAAATAAAATCCCATTAAATATCCCATTCAATATCCCATTAAATATTCCATTCAATATCCCATTCAATATCCCATTAAATATCCCATTAAATATTCCATTAAATATTCCATTCAATATTCCATTAAATAAAATCCCATTAAATATTCCATTCAATATCCCATTAAATATTCCATTCAATATCCCATTCAATATTCCATTAAATATTCCATTAAATATTCCATTCAATATCCCATTCAATATCCCATTCAATATTCCATTAAATATTCCATTCAATATTCCATTAAATATTCCATTAAATATTCCATTCAATATTCCATTAAATATTCCATTAAATATTCCATTCAATATCCCATTCAATATTCCATTCAATATCCCATTAAATATTCCATTAAATATTCCAGTAAATACTCTATTAAATATTCCATTCAATATCCCATTAAATATCCCATTCAATATCCCATTAAATATCCCATTCAATATCCCATTCAATATTCCATTAAATATTCCATTAAATATTCCATTAAATATTCCATTAAATATTCCATTAAATATTCCATTAAATATTCCATTAAATATCCCATTAAATATTCCAGTAAATATGCCATTCAATATCCCATTAAATATCCCATTCAATATCCCATTAAATATTCCATTAAATATCCCATTAAATATTCCATTAAATAAAATCCCATTCAATATTCCATTCAATATTCCATTCAATATTCCATTCCCTGCCCACAGAATTGAAGGAATTTTTAAGGATCCTTTCCAAGCCCAGATCGTTTCATCCTGAACTGCTGGAAAAACATTGCCCAGAGCGCTAGAAACTATTAATTAATTATTTCATTAATTAGTGAGCTGCGCTCAGGTTCCTTCACAAATGACATTTGTTCCGTGGGACTTTGTACGGTTGGATATTTCTGATTTCCTTGGATATTTCTGAATTCCTTGGATATTTCTGATTTCCCTGGATATTGCTGAATTCCTTGGCTATTTCTGAATTCCTTGGATATTTCTGATTTCCTTGGCTGTTTCTGATTTCCTTGGATATTTCTGATTTCCTTGGATATTTCTGAATTCCTTGGATGTTTCTGATTTCCTTGGATATTTCTGATTTCCCTGGATATTGCTGAATTCCTTGACTATTTCTGAATTCCTTGGATGTTTCTGATTTCCCTGGATATTGCTGAATTCCTTGGATATTTCTGAATTCCTTGGCTATTTCTGATTTCCTTGGACATTTCTGATTTCCCTGGATATTGCTGAATTCCATGGATACTGATTTCCTTGACTATTTCTGAATTCCTTGGATGTGTCTGAATTCCTTGGATATTTCTGATTTCCCTGGATATTTCTGAATTCCCTGGATATTGCTGATTTCCTTGGATATTTCTGAATTCCTTGGATATTTCTGATTTCCCTGGCTATTGCTGAATTCCTTGGATATTGCAGAGTCCCTTGGATACTGAATTCCTTGGGATAGTGCAGATTTCCTTGGCTATTTCTGAATTCCTTGGCTATTTCTGATTTCCTTGGATATTGCTGAATTCCTTGGACATTTCTGATTTCCTTGGCTATTTCTGATTTCCCTGGATATTGCTGAATTCCTTGGCTATTTCTGAATTCCTTGGACATTTCTGAATTCCTTGGATATTTCTGATTTCCTTGGATATTGCTGATTTCCTTGGATATTGCAGAGTCCCTTGGATACTGAATTCCTTGGGATAGTACAGATTTCCCTGGATATTGCTGATTCCCTTGGATATTGCTGAATTCCTTGACTATTTCTGATTTCCTTGGCTATTTCTGAATTCCTTGGATATTGCTGATTTCCTTGGCTATTTCTGAATTCCTTGGATATTTCTGATTTCCTTGGCTATTGCTGAATTCCTTGGATATTTCTGATTTCCTTGGCTATTTCTGAATTCCTTGGATATTGCTGAATTCCTTGGATATTGCAGATTCCCTTGGATACTGAATTCCTTGGCTATTGCTGATTTCCTTGGATATTTCTGATTTCCTTGGACATTTCTGATTTCCTTGGACATTTCTGATTTCCTTGGATATTTCTGATTTCCTTGGATGTTTCTGATTTCCTTGGATATTTCTGATTTCCCTGGCTATTTCTGAATTCCTTGGATATTTCTGATTTCCTTGGCTATTTCTGATTTCCTTGGATATTTCTGATTTCCCTGGATATTGCTGAATTCTATGGATACTGATTTCATTGACTATTTCTGAATTCCTTGGATGTTTCTGATTTCCTTGGATATTTCTGAATTCCTTGGATATTGCTGATTTCCTTGGCTATTTCTGATTTCCTTGGCTATTTCTGAATTCCTTGGATGTTTCTGATTTCCTTGGATATTGCTGATTTCCTTGGATATTGCTGAATTCCTTGGATATTGCAGATTCCCTTGGATTCTGAATTCCTTGGACATTTCTGATTTCCTTGGATATTGCTGAATTCCTTGGATATTGCTGATTTCCTTGGCTATTTCTGATTTCCTTGGATATTTCTGATTTCCCTGGATATTTCTGATTTCCTTGGATATTTCTGATTTCCTTGGATATTTCTGATTCCCTGGCTATTTCTGATCCCCTCCAACCCCACTGTTTCTCAGCTGAATTCTGATTTTTGGCTGATTCTCTCCCTGCGCTGTCACTGCCCCACGCCAGGGGGCGCCTCTGAGCTGCTGCTCCCTTTAATTCAGATTTTTTTGCATATTTGTGAATAATCTTTGGAGCAAACTCATTCATTTTCCTGCTCCCTGCCCAGGAATGTTCTCCTGAACCCGAGCTGGAGCTGAGGGAGCTTCAATCACGGTTTTCTTTCTCCTCTCTTAAAAAATTCATTAAATCAAAATTATTTTTATTTAAAATAAAAAAAAAATTATTTATTTTTAATTTTTTTTTTAATTAATGCTTTATCTGTTCCTGCCTCCAAAACTTCCAGCCTCAAACTCTGCATTTTTAAATCCTTGATTTTTTTTTTAAATTTATTTTTAATTTTTTTATTTATTTGTATTTAAAATAAATAATTTTTTTTTAATTAATGCTTTATCTGTTCCTGCCTCCAAAACTTCCAGCCTCAAACTCTGCATTTTTAAATCCTTGATTTTTTTTTTAAATTTATTTTTAATTTTTTAAATTTATTTTTATTTAAAATAAATTAAAAAATTATTTATTTTTAATTTTTTTTTAAATTAATGCTTTATCTGTTCCTGCCTCCAAAACTTCCAGCCTCAAACTCTGCATTTTTAAATCCTTGATAGGTTTTTTTTAAATTTATTTTTATTTAAAATAAATTTAAAAATTATTTATTTTTAATTTTTTTTTTTAATTAATGCTTTATCTGTTCCTGCCTCCAAAACTTCCATGGGCAAATTACCAAAAATATCCAAGATTTTCATCCTCACAAGGAGATTTTGGGTCAAACCTGATCAAATTGGGGATCCAGCTTTGGGATCCAGCTGTGGGAACTGGGGGTCCAGCTTTGGGATCCAGCTGTGGGAACTGGGGATCCAGCTGTGGGAATTGGGGATCCAGCTGTGGGATCCAGCTTTGGGATCCAGCTTTGGAGCTTTGGGATCCAGCTGTGGGAACTGGGGATCCAGCTGTGGGATCCAGCTGTGGGAATTGGGGATCCAGCTTTGGGATCCAGCTTTGGGAATTGGGGATCCAGCTTTGGGATCCAGCTTTGGGATCCAGCTTTGAGACCTTTTAGGGGATTCAGCTTTGGGAACTTTTGGGATCTGAATCTCTTGGGCAGAGCCAGGGCTGCTCCTGCAGCAGAGACAGACATTGTGTGGATGCTGAGGAGCAAAATTCTCCAATTCCCTGCACAGAAATCTCCAATTCCCTGCACAGAAATCTCCAATTCCCAGCACAGAAATCTCCAATTCCCAGCACAGAAATCTCCAATTCCCAGCACAGAAATCTCCAATTCCCAGCACAGAAATCTCCAATTCTCAGCACAGAAATCTCCAATTCCCACCACAGAAATCTCCAATTCCCAGCACAGAAATCTCCAATTCCCACCACAGAAATCTCCAATTCCCTGCACAGAAATCTCCAATTCCCACCACAGAAATCTCCAATTCCCTGCACAGAAATCTCCAATTCCCAGCACAGAAATCTCCAATTCCCAGCACAGAAATCTCCAATTCCACCACAGAAATCTCCAATTCCCACCACAGAAATCTCCAATTCCCAGCACAGAAATCTCCAATTCCCAACACAGAAATCTCCAATTCTCAGCACAGAAATCTCCAATTCCCTGCACAGAAATCTCCAATTCCCTGTACAGGAATCTCCAGTTCCACCACAGAAATCTCCAATTCCCACCACAGAAACCTCCAATTCCCTGCACAGAAATCTCCAATTCCCAGCACAGAAATCTCCAATTCCCACCACAGAAATCTCCAATTCCCAGCACAGAAATCTCCAATTCTCAGCACAGAAATCTCCAATTCCCACCACAGAAATCTCCAATTCCCTGCACAGAAATCTCCAATTCCCACCACAGAAATCTCCAATTCCCTGCACAGAAATCTCCAATTCCCACCCCAGAAATCTCCAATTCTCAGCACAGAAATCTCCAATTCCCACCACAGAAATCTCCAATTCCCACCACAGAAATCTCCAATTCCCTGCACAGAAATCTCCAATTCCCACCACAGAAATCTCCAATTCTCAGCACAGAAATCTCCAATTCTCAGCACAGAAATCTCCAATTCCCACCACAGAAATCTCCAATTCCCACCACAGAAATCTCCAATTCCCACCACAGAAATCTCCAATTCCCTGCACAGAAATCTCCAATTCCCTGCACAGAAATCTCCAATTCCCACCACAGAAATCTCCAATTCCCTGCACAGAAATCTCCAATTCCCAGCACAGAAATCTCCAATTCTCAGCACAGAAATCTCCAATTCCCAGCACAGAAATCTCCAATTCCCAGCACAGAAATCTCCAATTCCCACCACAGAAATCTCCAATTCCCACCACAGAAATCTCCAATTCCCAGCACAGAAATCTCCAATTCTCAGCCCAGAAATCTCCAATTCCCACCACAGAAATCTCCAATTCCCACCACAGAAATCTCCAATTCCCACCACAGAAATCTCCAATTCCCTGCACAGAAATCTCCAATTCCCACCACAGAAATCTCCAATTCTCAGCACAGAAATCTCCAATTCTCAGCACAGAAATTTCCAATTCCCTGCACAGAAATCTCCAATTCCCGACACAGAAATCTCCAATTCCCACCACAGAAATCTCCAATTCCCTGCACAGAAATCTCCAATTCCCAGCACAGAAATCTCCAATTCCACCACAGAAATCTCCAATTCCCTGCACAGAAATCTCCAATTCCCTGCACAGAAATCTCCAATTCCACCACAGAAATCTCCAATTCTCAGCACAGAAATCTCCAATTCTCAGCACAGAAATCTCCAATTCCCACCACAGAAATCTCCAATTCCCACCACAGAAATCTCCAATTCCCAGCACAGAAATCTCCAATTCCCAGCACAGAAATCTCCAATTCTCAGCACAGAAATCTCCAATTCCCACCACAGAAATCTCCAATTCCCACCACAGAAATCTCCAATTCCCTGCACAGAAATCTCCAATTCTCAGCACAGAAATCTCCAATTCCCACCACAGAAATCTCCAATTCCCAGCACAGAAATCTCCAATTCTCAGCACAGAAATCTCCAATTCCCACCACAGAAATCTCCAATTCCCACCACAGAAATCTCCAATTCTCAGCCCAGAAATCTCCAATTCCCACCACAGAAATCTCCAATTCCCAGCACAGAAATCTCCAATTCCCTGCACAGAAATCTCCAATTCCCAGCACAGAAATCTCCAATTCTCAGCACAGAAATCTCCAATTCCCAGCACAGAAATCTCCAATTCTCAGCCCAGAAATCTCCAATTCCCTGCACAGAAATCTCCAATTCCCAGCCCAGAAATCTCCAATTCTCAGCCCAGAAATCTCCAATTCCCAGCACAGAAATCTCCAATTTTCAGCCCAGAAATCTCCAATTCCCTGCACAGAAATCTCCAATTCCCACCACAGAAATCTCCAATTCCCAGCACAGAAATCTCCAATTCCCAGCACAGAAATCTCCAATTCCCACCACAGAAATCTCCAATTCTCAGCACAGAAATCTCCAATTCTCAGCACAGAAATCTCCAATTCCCACCACAGAAATCTCCAATTCCCTGCACAGAAATCTCCAATTCCCTGCACAGAAATCTCCAATTCCCAGCCCAGAAATCTCCAATTCTCAGCACAGAAATCTCCAATTCCCACCACAGAAATCTCCAATTCCCAGCACAGAAATCTCCAATTCTCAGCACAGAAATCTCCAATTCCCTGCACAGAAATCTCCAATTCCCACCACAGAAATCTCCAATTCCCACCACAGAAATCTCCAATTCCCACCACAGAAATCTCCAATTCCTGGCACAGAAATCTCCAATTCCCAGCACAGAAATCTCCAATTCTCAGCCCAGAAATCTCCAATTCCCACCACAGAAATCTCCAATTCCCCGCCCACAGAAATCTCCAATTCCCGGCACAGAAATCTCCAATTCCCACCACAGAAATCTCCAATTCCCTGCACAGAATTCTCCAATTCCCTGCACAGAAATCTCCAATTCTCAGCACAAAAATCTCCAATTCCCAACAGAGAAATCTCCAATTCCCGGCACAGAAATCTCCAATTCCCTGCACAGAAAAAAAAGGAGGTTGGAAGTCAGAGGGGAAGGAAACACAAAATTGCTGCCCAGCCTGGAGAATTTATTTTGGAACTTGCAAAAAAATTCAGAGTCCTGCCAGATCAAAGCATTTCTGGAGAAGTCATCAAAAAGAAGGGAAAAAAGGGAGCAGGCTGTGCTGAGTGAGCAGGGCTGATTTATAGGAAAAAGGAGAAAAATGACATTAATGGGAATTTACTGTTGGGAGCTCTTTGCATGCATTCCTGCTGACCCCAAAATCTCATTTATGGCTTTTCTCCCCAACAACAAAAACCAGTGTACAAAACCCCCCAACCTGCGTCTGGTGAAGAAAAGCAGTGAAAGATTAACAATGTAAGAGTTGATAGAAAAATTTGCTTTTTTTGTGACAAATAGCTTTAAGATGTGAGGGTGTTTTTGTGGGTAAATCATTCCCTGGACAAATATGGCCAAGTGCTGCCATGGGATCCTGTTTGCCCAGGGAATTTGGGAACAATGAGAATTTCCTACTCTGCTCCCAAAGCCAAACAATCAGCTGCCTTATCAATCCCTTATCTATTAATTACCCACACTTCCTCTATTAAGATTATTGGGGCCACATCTCCTCCTCTGCTATGTTGCCAAACAGGTTTTTGCCTTCAGAGCTGGTTTTGCCTTCAGGGCTTTTCTCTCAGGATTGGGGAGACTTTTCTAACTTGAAAATCTCTTTTCAAACTTGAAAATCCACCTGGAATTGTCTCTGTGAAGGTTAAAAATATTCCCCGTGGATCATCAGCATGGCAATCTGTGTTTGAACAGAGTTTTCTCTTGGCAGTGCCATCCCTTGCTGGGGAAAAGCCTGGAACATTTCATTTCTTGAAGCAAACAGAGGGTACCAAAACAGAAATGTTTGTTCTTTCCTCTGCAAGGTTGGCCCGGGTTTGGAGGGATTTGTTTTGCCTCGATGTTTTACATCTGCAAACTTTATTTTTGTGCCTCCTCATGACCCTGAAGTCCTTAATCACGGTGAGGTATGACTCAGCCTGGCCTGATTAACACTTTGTGCTAATCAGGTGAGCAGAGAGTGGCTGCTCATCCTGCCCCAAACACAGCAGGAATTCTGTCAGGGGAATCCGTGTGGGGAATCCATGTGGGGAATCCTAAAATGCAGGAATCCATGTGAGGATCATGTGGGAATCGTGTGGGAATCCTGAGTGAGGAATCCGTGTGGGAATCGTGTGGGGATCCGGGGAAATCCATGTGGGGAATCGTGTGGGGAATCCTGAGTGGGAATCCGTGTGGGGAATCCATGTGGGGAATCCTAAAATGCAGGAATCCATGTGGGAAACCCTGAGTGCAGAAATCCATGTGGGGAATCCGTGTGGAGAATCCATGTGGGGAATCCGTGTGGGGAATCCTGAGTGGGGAATCTGTGTGGGGAATCCATGCGGGGAATCTGTGTGGGGAATCCATGTGGGAATCCTGAGTGAGGAATCATGCGGGAATCTGTGTGGGAATCCCTGTGGGGAATCGTGTGGGGAAATCCATGTGGAATCTGTGTGGAGAATCCATGTGGGAACTGTGTGGAGATCATGTGGGAATCCGTGTGGGGAATCCATGGGGGGAATCCGTGTGGGGAATCCGTGTGGGGAATCCATGGGGAATCCATGTGGGGAATCCTGAGTGAGGAATCCATGCGGGGAATCTGTGTGGAGAATCCATGTGGGGAATCCGTGTGGGGAATCCTGAGTGAGGGAATTCTGTCAAGGACCTGTCCTGACACAGCCTGGGCCCGCCTGGGTGACAGGGACACGCAGGGGTGTCCCCCTGAACAGGGCCATGAACCCCAGCCCCAACCCCAGCTTTGTTTGCTCTCCTCAGATCCTGAAATATTCCAGCCAGGCTGGGCTCAATCCATCACGGGTGTTTGGAGCCGGGCTCAGCTCTGCTTCTCCTCACGCTGATCTGGGCAGGGAAAACTTCCAGGAGGTTCCAGGTCAGCACCCAGGACCTTCAACTCACCTGGGCTGGAGCCAAATCTCTGCCAGGGATGTCCCTGGGGCATCCACAGTCAGCCCTGGGTGCAGGAATCCATGGGAGGAATCCGTGTGGGGAATCCTGAGTGAGGGAATCCGTGTGGAGAATCCATGTGGGGAATCCGTGTGGGGAATCCGTGTGGGGAATCCATGTGGGGAATCCTGAGTGAGGGAATCCGTGTGGGGAATCCATGTGGGGAATCCTGAGTGCGGGAATCCATGTGGGAAATCTGTGTGGGGAATCCTAAATGCAGGAATCCGTGTGGGGAATCCTGAGTGCAGGAATCCGTGTGGGGAATCCTGAGTGCAGGAATCCATGTGGGGAATCCTGAGTGAGGGAATCCTGAGTGAGGGAATCCATGTGGGGAATCCTAAATGCAGGAATCCATGTGGGGAATCCTGAGTGAGGGAATCCGTGTGGGGAATCCGTGTGGAGAATCTGTGTGGGGAATCCATGTGGGGAATCCATGTGGGGAATGCTGAATGCAGGAATCCATGTGGGGAATCCATGTGGGGAATCCATGTGGGGAATCCTGAATGCAGGAATCCATGTGGGGAATCCATGTGGGGAATCCATGTGGGGGAATGCTAAATGCAGGAATCCGTGTGGGGAATCCTGAGTGAGGGAATCCGTGTGGGGAATCCGTGTGGGGAATCCTGAGTGAGGGAATCCATGTGGGAAATCCATGTGGGAATCCTGAGTGAGGGAATCCATGTGGGGAATCCGTGTGGGGAATCCTGAGTGAGGGAATCCGTGTGGGGAATGCTGAGTGAGGGAATCCATGTGGGGAATCCGTGTGGGGAACCCTGAGTGCAGAAATCCATGTGGGGAATCCTGAGTGAGGGAATCCATGTGGAGAATCCCTGTGGGGAATCCATGTGGGGAATCCTGAGTGCAGGAATCCATGTGGGGAATCCTGAGTGCAGGAATCCATGTGGGGAATCCTAAATGCAGGAATCCATGTGGGGAATCCGTGTGGGGAACCCTGAATGCAGAAATCCGTGTGGGAATCTGTGTGGGGAATCCTGAGTGAGGGAATCCTGAGTGAGGGAATCCATGTGGGGAATCCATGTGGGGAATCCTAAATGCAGGAATCCATGTGGGGGAATGCTGAGTGAGGGAATCCGTGTGGGGAATCCATGTGGGAAATCTGTGTGGGGAATCCTGAGTGAGGGAATCCTGAGTGCAGGAATCCATGTGGGGAATCCTGAATAAAGGAATCCATGTGGGGAATCCTGAGTGCAGGAATCCATGTGGGGAATCCGTGTGGGGAATCCATGGGTGAATCCTGAGTGCAGGAATCCATGTGGGGAATCCTGAATAAAGGAATCCATGTGGGGAATCCTAAATGCAGGAATCCGTGTGGGGAATCCTGAGTGCAGAAATCCATGGGTGAATCCTGAGTGCAGGAATCCGTGTGGGGAATCCGTGTGGGGAATCCTGAGTGCAGGAATCCATGTGGGGAATCCTGAGTGAGGGAATCCATGTGGGGAATCCGTGTGGGGAATCTGTGTGGGGAATCCATGTGGGGAATCCTGAGTGCAGGAATCCATGTGGGGAATCCGTGTGGGGAATCCTGAGTGCAGGAATCCATGTGGGGAATCCTGAGTGCACAATCTGTATGGGGAATGCTAAATGCAGGAATCCATGTGGGGAATCCTGAGTGAGGAATCCATGGGAGGAATCCGTGTGGGGAATCCGTGTGGGGAATCCGTGTGGGGAATCCATGTGGGGGAATGCTAAATGCAGGAATCCGTGTGGGGAATCCTGAGTGAGGGAATCCGTGTGGGGAATCCATGTGGGGAATCCTGAGTGCAGGAATCCATGTGGGGAATCCTGAGTGCAGGAATCCATGTGGGGAGCCCTGAGTGCAGGAATCCGTGTGGGGAATGCTGAGTGAGGGAATCCATGTGGGGAATCCATGTGGGGAATCCATGTGGGGAATCCGTGTGGGGAATGCTGAGTGCAGGAATCCGTGTGGGGAATCCATGTGGGGAATCCTGAGTGAGGGAATCCGTGTGGGGAATCCTGAGTAAAGGAATCCATGTGGGGAATCCTGAATGCAGGAATCCATGTGGGGAATCCTGAGTGCAGGAATCCATGTGGGGAATCCATGTGGGGAATCCGTGTGGGGAATCCGTGTGGGGAATCCATGTGGGGAATCCATGTGGGGAATCCTGAGTGCAGGAATCCATGTGGGGAATCCATGTGGGGAATGCTAAATGCAGGAATCCGTGTGGGAATCTGTGTGGGGAATCCTGAGTGAGGGAATCCTGAGTGAGGGAATCCGTGTGGGGAATCCGTGTGGGGAATCCTGAGTGCAGGAATCCATGTGGGGAATCCTGAGTGCAGGAATCCGTGTGGGGAATCCATGTGAGGAATCCTAAATGCAGGAATCAATGTGGGGAATCCTGAGTGCAGGAATCCATGTGGGGAATCCATGTGGGATCCTGAGTGCAGGCAGTTGTGTGTCCCATTTGGGATCAGACACATTCCTGCCCCAGAATTTGGGAATGAAGGGAGTGAAATCCCTGAAATTCAGAGGATTTGCAGCCCCAGGTTTTCCATAATCCCATGGGATTTTGGGATGAAAAAGAGGAGGAAAAAAGGGAGAAATCTCCCCCCAAAAAAAGTGGGAAGAAGTTGTGTGGCCCATTTGGGATCAGACACATTCCTGCCCCAAAAATTGGGAATTAAATGAGTGAAATCCCTGAAATTCAGAGGATTTGCAGCCCCAGGTTTTCCATAATCCCGTGGGATCTTGGGATGAGGAAGAGGAGGAGATGCCAGAGAGAAAAAGAGGAAATCTCCCAAAAAAAGTGGGAAAAAGTTGTGTGGCCCATTTGGGATCAGACACTTTCCTTCCCCAAAAATTGGGAATTAAATGAATGAAATCCCTGAAATTCAGATTTCCAGCCCTTGGTTATTCCCAGGTTTTCCATAATCCTGTGGGATCTCAGGATGAAGAAGAGGAGGAGATGCCAGAGACAAAAAGAGGAAATCTCCCAAAAAAAGTGGGAAAAACTTTGTGACCTACTTGGGATAAATTCCAAATTTGGGTGAGGAATGCTGGCAAATCCTTTGGCTTCCTCCTTCCCAAAAAACTCCATTTTTCCCTGTCTTGGAGCTGCTGGAAAACACGGAATTCATCCATTCTGCAGGAATTAAGGAATAACAGGAAAATAATAATAATAAAAATAGGAAAAGGAAATAGGGGAAATAGAAGGAGAAGGAGAGGAAGATGATGATGATAATAATAATAGGAAATTGATAATAGGAAAATAATAATAACAGGAAAAGAAAAATAGGAAAACTAAATAGGGGAAATAGGAGAAGGAGAAGAAGAAGAAGATGATATGAAATAATAAGATAACAATAATAATAATAATAATAATAATAATATATAATATAAATAATAATAATAATAAAATAAAATATATAGAATGATAATAGGAAAATAATAACAGTAGTAAAAATAATAACAATAGGAAAATAATGACAGTATAATAATAATAATAATAGGAAATTGATAATAGGAAAATAATAATAACAGGAAGAGAAAAATGGGAAAACTAAATAGGGAAATGGAGAGAGAAGGATGAGGGTGATGATAAAATATAATATATAATATATAATATAATAATAAAATAATAATAATAATAATAATAATAGTAGAAATTGATAATAGGAAAATAATAAGACAGGAAAAGAAAAACAGGAGAAAATTGGAAATAGGAGAAGGAGAAAAGAAGGATGAAGAAAAATAATAATAATAAATAATAATAATAATAATAATAATATAATATATAATATAATATAAGGAATTGATAATAGGAAAATAATAATAACAGGAAAAGAAAAATAGGAAAACTAAATAGGGGAAATAATAGAAGAAGAAGAAGAAGAAAAAATAATAATATTAGGAAATTGATAATAGGAAAATTATAACAATAGGAAAATAATGACAGTATAATAATAATAATAATAATAATAATAATAATAATAATAGGAAAACTAAATAGGGGAAATAGAAGGAAAAGAATAAGATTATGATGATGATGATGATGATAATAATAATAATAGGAATGAATTGATAATAGGAAAATAATAATGACAGGAAAAGAAAAATAGGAAAACGAAATAGGGGAAATAGAAGGAGAAGGAGAGGAAGATGATGATGATGATGATGATGATAATAATAATAATAATAATAATAATAATAATAATAATAAAAATAGGAAAACTAAATAGCGGAAATAGAAGGAGAAGGAGAGGAAGATGATGATGATGATGATAATAATAATAAAAATAATAATAATAATAGGAAATTGATAATAGGAAAATAATAACAGTAGTAAAAATAATAACAATAGGAAAATAATGACAGTATAATAATAATAATTATAGGAAATTGATAATAGGAAAATAATAATAACAGGAAAAGAAAAATAGAAAAACTAAATAGGGGAAATAGGAGAAGGAGAAGATGATGATGATGATGATGATAATAATAATAATAATAATAATAATAATAACAATAATAATAATAGTAATAATAATAATAGGAAATTGATAATAGGAAAATAATAATAACAGGAAAAGAAAAATAGGAAAACTAAATAGGGGAAATAGAAGGAGAAGAAGATGATGATGATGATAATAATAATAATAATAATAATAATAATAATAATAAAAGGAAATTGATAATAGGGAAATAATAATAACAGGAAAAGAAAAATAGGAAAACTAAATAGGGGAAATAGAAGGAAAAGAAGAAGAAGTAGTAGAAAATAGTAATAATAATAATAATAATAATAATAATTATTATTATTATTATTATTATTATTATTATTATTATTATTATTATTATTATTATTATTATTATAGAAAATTGATAATAGGAAAATAATAATAACAGGAAAAGAAAAATAGGGGAAATAGAAGGAGAATAAGAAGATGATGATGATAATAATAATAATAATAATAATAATAATAATAATAATAATAATAGGAAATTGATAATAGGAAAATAATAACAATAGTAAAAATAATAACAATAGGAAAATAATGACAGTATAATAATAATAATAACAATAATAACAATAATAACAATAACAATAATAATTTCTTTTTCTGCTGCCAGGTACCCTCTGAGAAGAGGCAGCTCCTTCACATTCCTGACTCCAGGCCCACACTGGGATTTCACCCTGGTGAGTGAAACAGCTGGAAAATCAAAATCCAGATGTGCAGGAAAATCAAAATCCAGATGTGAAAACCCCTCTGGAAAAGCAGGAAAATCAACATTTTCCATGAATTAATTCCTGAGTTAATTCAGGGAAATTCAGGATATTTTCCTTGCTGAATTCCTGATTTTTGTGATTTATTTTAGCCCTGGCAAGGTGGGGAAATAAAATGAAAATAAAATTTAAATTTAAAATTCTTATTAAATATTATATTTATTATTAATAATAATAATAATAATAATAACAATAATAATAATAATAACAATAATAATAATAATAACAATAACAACAATAACAACAATAATAATTTAATATTTTAGCTTGAATATTATTATTAAATATTATAGTTAATAATAATAATAATAATCCTTTAATATTTTAGATTTAAAATTATTATAAAATTTAAAATTTAAATTTAAAATTATTATTAAAAATAATAATAATAATAATAATAATAATAATAATAATAATAATTTAAGAATATTTTATATTTAAAATAATTATTAAATTTAAAATTTTAAATAAAAATTATTTCTTTCATAAATGCAAAATAATCAGGATTTTATTGGTGGGAGACAGGGAAGCTCCACCCTGTAATAATTAATTTTCTAAATAATAACCAAGTTTGAATTATTCCAATTCATTTATTTAATTAAAATTTAATTTAAAAATTCTTTTAAAAAATTATTTAAAAATTATTCTTTTAAATCAAAGTTCTGTGCTCCAACAACACAAATTAAAAGGGATTTTTCCCCCAAAAATCCTCTTTTTCATGGGATAATTTATGCCAAAAAGCTGGAAAATAAACCTGGCTTGGGAAGAAATTAAAAATTCTAAGAATTTTAGGGAATTCTAGAGAATTCTAAGAAAAAATTAAATCAGTTTGGGTGTAAAATCCTCTGAGTGAAATCAAAATTCCTCGTGGAATTTTTCCCTTAATTTAATTTATTTCTCTTAATTTAAATTTAATTTCTCTTAATTTAATTTTATTACATTTCAGTTTAATTTTTGAGGATTTCTTCCTGGGAAATTGAATTTTTTGTGGATTTAATGATCCAAAAACCTCATTGAAATTTCTGACTTCAGAAGTGGGGAAATAAAATGAAAATAAAATTTAAATTTAAAATTATTATTAAATATTATGTTTAATAATAAATAATAATAATAATAATTTAATAATATTTTGGGCAAAAAGCACCAAAAACTTTTCTGATCCTTCCAAATCAAAATATCCTGGAATGAAGCAAAAAATGAGAATTTTATTGGGATTATTTTCCATTTTTCTGGAGTTTTCTTCACAATCCTTCAAATTCCATTTTCAGCCCTGCTTGGAATTAAAATCCCAAAATATTTTCTTTTTTTTTTTTGGAAGTTTCTGATGCATAAAATTCCTAAATTTGCTTTGAGGGTTTCATAATTTTGGGGAAAGGAATTTTTTGGGATTATAATATTTTATATTTAATATAATAATAAAAATAATAATTAAATATTTAAATTTTTCTCCCATAATTTGGGAGAAAAAAGGAATTTTCTACTTTAATAAATTTGGGAAAAATGAAATTTTTCCACACAATTTGGGGACTGGAAAAAGGAGAATTTTTTACTTTAATAAATTTGGGAAAAATTATTTTTTTTCCACAAATTTGGGGTCTGAGAAGGGGAATTTTCCACTTTAATAAATTTGGGAAAAATTAATTTTTTCAATTGGATTTGGGGACTGAAAAATGAGAATTTTCCCATTTAATAACTTTGGGAAAAATGAATTTTTTCCACACAATGTGGGGATGGGAGAAGGGGATTTTTCCCCTTTAATAACTTCAAAAAATTGAATTTTTTTCATATAATTTGGGGACTGGAAATAAATACAATAAAATAAAGTAAAATGAAATAAAGTAAAATAAAATGAAATAAAGTAAAAGAAAAGAAAAGAAAAGAAAAGAAAAGAAAAGAAAAGAAAAGAAAAGAAAATGAAATAAAATAAAGTAAAATAACATATAGTAAAATAAAATGAAATAAAATAAAGTAAAATAAACTAAAGTAAAATAAAATAAAGTAAAAGAAAAGAAAAGAAAATGAAATAAAATAAAGTAAAATAAAATGAAATAAAGTAAAGTAAAATAAAATAAAAGAAAATAAAATGAAATAAAATAAAGTAAAATAAAATGAAATTTAAAAAATGACATTAAAATAAAATAAAGTAAAATAAAATAAAATAAAAATAAAATAAAGTAAAATAAAATAAGGTAAAATAAAATAAAGTAAAAATAAAATAAAGTAAAGTAAAATAAAATAAAGTAAAATAAAATAAAATAAAAAAAGAAAATAATAAATAAAATAAAGTAAAATAAAATGAAATAAAAAAAATGACATTAAATAAAATAAAATAAAGTAAAATAAAATAAGGTAAAATAAAATAAAGTAAAAATAAAATAAAGTAAAATAAAATAAAGTAAAGTAAAAATAAAATAAAGTAAAATAAAATAAAGTAAAGTAAAATGAAATGAAATGAAATGAAATAAAATAAAATAAATAATAAAGTAAATAACAAAATAAATAAATCCAGAACTTCAGGATCCCTGGGGTAGTGACAGGTTTGCAACAGGATCATTTTTCAAACCCCTTTTTAATTAACCCAAACCATTCCAGGATTTTATGACTTTAAATAAATCCCAAATCATTTCCTACATAAAAACTCAATTCCCAACCAGAATTAAGGGATGAGAAGCTTCAAGAGAAATAATTTCATTTCCAGGTGCCAAACTTCATTAAATAACAAAAAAAAAATTAATTTTTTAATTTAATTTAAAAACTTTGAATTTTTGAGTTCTTACACTCAGCTGGGGATTTAAAAAAAGGGAATATCTCCAGATGAATGTATTTAAAATGACATTTCTGAGCCAAACCCGAAATTGTGTTTGGATTCTCACAGAAGAGGAAGCGCCGAGAGAAGGACGACGACGCCGTCAGCCTGAGCAGCCTCGACTTCAAGGTACTGAAAATCAATTTACAGCACCCGAAAATCAATTTACAGCACCTGAAAATGAATTTACAGCACCCAAAAATCAATTTACAACACCTAAAAATGAATTTACAGCACCTAAAAATGAATTTACAGCACCTAAAAGTGAATTTACAACAGCCAAAAATCAATTTACAGCACCTAAAAATTAATTTACAGCACCCAAAACTGAATTTACAACACCTAAAAATGAATTTACAGCACCTAAAAATGAATTTGCAGCACCCAAAACTGAATTTACAACACCTAAATACGAATTTACAGCACCTAAAAGTGAATTTACAGCACCTGAAAATCAATTTACAGCACCTAAAAATGAATTTACAGCACCTAAAAATGAATTTACAACACCCAAAAATTAATTTACAGCACCTAAAAATGAATTTACAGCACCTAAAAATCAATTTACAGCACCTAAAAACGAATTTGCAGCACCTAAAAATGAATTTACAACACCTAAAAATGAATTTACAACACCTAAAAATTAATTTACAGCACCTAAAAATGAATTTACAGCACCTAAAAATTAATTTACAGCACCCAAAACTGAATTTACAGCACCTAAAAATGAATTTACAGCACCCAAAAATGAATTTACAGCACCTAAAAATGAATTTATAGCACCCAAAAATGAATTTACAACACCTGAAAATCAATTTACAACACCCAAAAATGAATTTACAACACCTAAATACGAATTTACAGCACCTAAAACTGAATTTACAGCACCTAAAAATGAATTTGCAGCACCCAAAACTGAATTTACAGCACCTAAAAATGAATTTGCAGCACCCAAAACTGAATTTACAGCACATTAAAACTAATTTACAACACCTAAAAATCAATTTGCAGCACCTAAAAATTAATTTACAGCACCCAGAACTGAATTTACAGCACCTAAATATTAATTTCCAACACCCAAAAATGAATTTACAGCACCCAAAAATGAATTTACAGCACCTAAAAATGAATTTACAGCACCTAAAAATGAATTTACAACACCTGAAAATCAATGTTTTCTTGGCATATTAAAATGCACCCAAATATTTAAAGATGCTTTCCATGTAAAAGCTGAAATTTGGGAGTTATTGAAATGTAAATATTCATTTAAATTCTTTTCAAATGCTGACCTAAACCAGTTCCCAACTTCCTTTGAGAATCAGAGAACTCTCAAAAACTTTTTTTTTTTTTGTGTTCAATTCTCCTTTTTAATTGTGGTTTTTGGCCATAAAGCACAATTTTTAATATTTTTATTAAGCTTTTCCTCCTTTTCTGAGGGAAAAAAATCCTAAATTGGTCCTGAGGTGAAGCTTTTCTTGATTTTCTTGGGGAAAAACTCCTTCATCCCTACTGAGGTGAAACTTTCCTGCTTTTCCCGCCTTTTTTTTTCTGAGGGAAAATGTCCTACATTAGTCCTGAGGTGAAGCTTTTCCTCCTTTTCTGAGGGAAAAAAATCCTAAATTGGTCCTGAGGTGAAGCTTTTCCTCATTTTCTGAGGGAAAAAAATCCTAAATTTGTCCTGAGGTGAAGCTTTTCCTCCTTTTCTGAGGGAAAAAAATCTTAAATTGGTCCTGAGGTGAAGCTTTTCCTGCTTTTCTGAGGGAAAAACTCATTCCCACTGTCCTGAGGTGAAGCTTTTCCTCCTTTTCTGAGGGAAAATCTCCTAAATTTGTCCTGAGGTGAAGCTTTTTCCCATTTTTCTGAGGGAAAAATTCCTTCATCCATTCTGAGGTGAGGCTTTTCTGAGGGAAAAATTCCTTCCCACTGTCCTGAGGTGAAACTTTTCCTCTTTTTCTGAGGGAAAAAATCCTAAATTTGTCCTGAGGTGAAGCTTTTTTCTGTTTTTCTTATGGAAAAACTCCTTCCCACTGTCCTGAGGTGAAGCTTTTCTCGATTTTTTCTTGTGTAAAAATTCCTTCATCCCTCCTGAGGTGAAGCTTTTCCTGTTTTTCTGAGGGAAAACCTCCCCATTTTCTGTCTGTCCTGATCCCTTTGGAGAGGGGAAGGAAGAAAAAAAGGAATTTTCCTGTGGAACCTCTTTAGTTGAGGCTTAGCTAAGTGAGGTTTGAGGTTTATTAGGCTGAAATTAAAGGTAATTTTCTGCTGGGGCATTTCCTGTGTGACCTCATGGCCAGGGCACCCTGCTGATGTCACCTCATTTGCATTTCTGAATTAATTAATTCTCCTGAATCACTTTTTCTTCTGAGGTGTTTATTCTTGATTGTTTATTCTGAATTACTCATTCTGGAGTATTTCTTCTGAATTATTTACTCACAGTTAGTTCTTCTGAATTATTTATTCTGAATATTTTTTCTGGATTATTTGAATAATTATATATTCAAGGAGGGATTTTATTTTTCCTAAATATTCCCAAATGTTCCAGGGTGGATTTTACCTTTCCTAAATATTCCCAATATATTCAAGGAGGGATTTTATTTTTTCCTAGATATTCCCATATCTTTAAGGGTTGATTTTACCTTTCCTAAATATTCCAAATGTGCAAGGATGGATTTTACCTTTCCTAAACATTTCCAAAATATTCATGGGTGGATTTTACCTTTCCTAAATATTCCAAATGTTCAAGGGTGGATTTTGCCTTCCCTAAATATTCCCAACATATTCAAGGAGGGATTTTATTTTTCCTAAATATTCCCAAATGTTCCAGGAGGAATTTTACCTTTCCTAAATATTCCCAAAATATTCAAGGAGGGATTTTATTTTTTCCTAGATATTCCCATATCTTTAAGGGTTGATTTTACCTTCCCAAAATATTCAAGGGTTGATTTTACCTTCCCTAAATATTCCTAATGTGCAAGGATGGATTTTACCTTTCCCTAAACATTTCCAAAATATTCATGGAGGGATTTTACCTTCCCTAAATATTCCCAATTGCTCCAGGGTGGATTTTACCTTCCCTAAATATTCCCAAATGTGCAAGGATGGATTTTACCTTTCCCTAAGTATTTCCAAAATATTCCAGGAGGAATTTTACCTTTCCTAAATATTCCCAAAATATTCAAGGGTTGATTTTACCTTCCCTAAATATTCCTAATGTGCAAGGATGGATTTTACCTTTCCCTAAACATTTCCAAAATGTTCCAGGGTGGATTTTACCTTTCCTAAATATTCCCAAAATATTCAAGGAGGGATTTTACCTTCCCTAAATCTTCAAGGGTGGATTTTACCTTCCCTAAATATTCCAAATGTGCAAGGATGGATTTTACCTTTCCTGAAGATTTCCAAAATATTCAATGAGAGATTTTATTTTTTCCTAGATATTCCCATATCTTTAAGGGTGGATTTTACCTTCCCTAAATATTCCCAAAATCTTCAAGGATGGATTTTACCTTCCCTAAATATTCCCAAATGCTCAAGAGTGGATTTTACCTTCCCTAAATATTCCCAACATATTCAAGGGTGGATTTTACCTTCCCTAAACATTCCCAACATATTCAAGGAGAGGTTTTATTTTTCCTAAATATTCCCAAATGTTCAAGGAGGGATTTTACTTTTCCTAAATATTCCCAAATGTTCCAGGGTGGATTTTACCTTTCCTAAATATTCCCAAAATATTCAAGGAGGGATTTTACCTTCCCTAAATCTTCAAGGGTGGATTTTACCTTCCCTAAATATTCCAAATGTGCAAGGATGGATTTTACCTTTCCTAAAGATTCCCAAAATATTCAATGAGGGATTTTACCTTCCCTAAATATTCCAAATGTTTGAGAGTGGATTTTACCTTTCCTAAATATTCCAAATGTTCAAGGGTGGATTTTACCTTCCCTAAATATTCCAGATGTGCAAGGGTGGATTTTACCTTTCCCTAAATATTCCCAATATATTCAAGGAGGGATTTTATTTTTTCCTAGATATTCCCATATCTTTAAGGGTTGATTTTACCTTTCCTAAATATTCCAAATGTGCAAGGATGGATTTTACCTTTCCCTAAGTATTTCCAAAATATTCATGGAGGGATTTTACCTTTCCTAAATATTCCCAAAATATTCATGGAGGGATTTTACCTTCCCTAAATATTCCCAAAATATTCAAGGATTGATTTTACCTTTCCTAAATATTCCAAATGTGCAAGGATGGATTTTACCTTCCCTAAATATTCCCAAAATATTCAAGGAGGGATTTTACCTTCCCTAAATATTCCCAAAATATTCAAGGAGGGATTTTACCTTTCCTAAATATTCCAAATGTTCAAGGGTGGATTTTGCCTTCCCTAAATATTCCCAACATATTCAAGGAGGGATTTTATTTTTCCTAAATATTCCCAAATGTTCCAGGGTGGATTTTACCTTTCCTAAATATTCCCAAAATATTCAAGGAGGGATTTTACCTTCCCTAAATCTTCAAGGGTGGATTTTACCTTCCCTAAATATTCCAGATGTGCAAGGATGGATTTTACCTTTCCCTAAATATTTCCCAAATCTTCAAGGGTGGATTTTACCTTCCCTAAATATTCCCAAATTGCTCCAGGGTGGATTTCAGTGAAGTCAGAGTTGATTTTTTTGTGGCTATTTCAAGGATTTGAGTGCCTGCTAATTCTAGTGATCTCCCAGCATCCCAAAACAACCCCGGATTCCAGAGCAGCTCCTCGAGCTCTTGGATGCCCCAATGGTCTCTGGCTGGGTCATTGCTCATTTTCCAGAGTATAAATATAATATACAATATAAATATCCAGGGCTGGAATGTTAAACACAGCTCGTGGCCAGCAAAGAGCCATGAGTGGGGATGGCAAAAGCAGAGTGGAAAATCCTGTTTGTCCCATCCTGGAGCACTAAAAATATTTTATTTCCACTAAAAATATCCCAGCAAAAATAGCTGGGAAGGGGGGGGTTCAGGTGCTGGCAGCTCCCAAAAATGGGGTTTCAAACTGGGAATGGGGGATTTTGTTTTCCATGGAATTCTTGGCTGCCCAAGGGGTTAAAACATCCCAGGTTCTATTGAAGATGGAGGGAGAGACCCAACTTGTTTGTTCAGCATCTGACTCTGTTTATTCACTCCATCAATCACTTTTTATAACTGTGTTAATTAAGTTCATGCATATTGCAAACCCGAGCTCACAATAGGTCAGAGATAACACACCAACTCTTCCTTATGTTTCCAACACCAAGATTTGGGTTCTCAAAATTATTTTTGCTTTCCCAAAACAGTCAAAGATAGAATATCTACTTGTTATGAGAAAGCTGCCTGAGAACCCTGATATGCAAAGCTCTCAAGGCCTTCATGTTTGTCACTTTTACTTGGAATTAAAAACAACCTGAGAACTTCTGCTGTTTACAGAAACAAGCTGTGAGAATTTACTCCTCACAGCTGCCTTCCAAGCCATTTCTGAAAAAATCTCCAACAAGGTTCTGCTTGGAAGGAAGGGAATCCTGATGGATTCCACCTTCCAGGATCTGGGAAAATTGGGAGGAACTGCCCCACTGAGGAGCAGCCACCATGCAGTGCCACAGCTCCAAACTCCTCCTCTGCAGCCCAGAGCTCTGATTCCTGATTCTGGGGCTGGGGATTGAATGGAGAGCTGGGCATTGCTGTGGAGCAAGGTTTCCTAGAGGCGTTCTGTCGGTTTTGGGCTGTTTGGAGGGCCTGGAAAGGCCCGGGGTGGCCTTGGGGCGCCCGCGTATCAAAGGACGAGAAGAGGCTTCAGTTCTTCTTTCGGTTTTTATGTTTATTAATTGTTTATCTAAAAGATTTTCTTTCAGCCGAACAGAGCTCTGCTCAGCAGCCAGCCATGAGCACACTCCCTGCCCTCCGGGCGGTCACCTATCTTTATACCCAAAGTTACGTGTACAATATTTATCATTTTTCCCCAATACCTTTCCCCCTTATTGCCCGGTGCACTTTTAGTAATGACCAATCCCAAAGTGCCACCATCACCACAGAAGATGGAGGAGAAGAAGAAGAAGAAGAAGGACAGGACACGCCCCAATTCCTCCATCTTACTTCTCTAAACCCCCCTGTACAGAAATCCTAAACCCTGTGTTTCACTCTCTAATTAACCAATCCCTTCACCATTCACCCCGGTGAAACCCTCCTGTCCTCATACAGGTGTCGTCTCCTGTGTGGGATCAAAGTCCAGCCACCAGACACTTCTGGAACATTCCAGGACTCCCGAGCCCCCCAAGGGTGCTCTCGGTGGCACCTCAGTGCTGAGGTGCTGAGATCCCACAGCGTTCTGTCCCTTCATGGTCACCACAAACTGATGGCTTGAGAATCTGAGCCAGGACAGAATTCCAGAATCAAGCAGGGATTTATGGAAAGGATCCATGGGTGCCCCTTGGGCAGCACCAGAGCCCAGCCAGGGCTGCACCCAAGATGACCCAAAACGGCCCCAAAATGCACGAGCGCTCCCGGGGTCTCTCCCTGGGATCAGTTCTGCTCCATTTGCCCCTTGCAGTTCATTGTCCCATTCCAGCTTCAGCCCAGGCAGTCCCACCCTGCTTGTTTGGGGTTTGTGCTCCTGGGCTGGGATTTGGGGCATTTGTTGTGGTATTTGCTGGGTGCCCAGGATGAAGGAGGAAATGATGAATCTGACTCCGTGTTCTCAGAAGGATAATTTATTATTTTATGATATTATATTATAGAATGCTATTACTAAACTATACTAAAGAATACAGAAAGGATACAGACAGAAGGCCAAAAGATAATAATGTAAACTTGTGACTCCATCCAGAGCCCTGACACAGCCTGACTGTGGTTGGTCATTAAGTCAAAACAATTCAGATGAAACCAATGAAAAATCACCTGCTGGATAAACAATCTCCAACCACATCCCAAAGCAGCCAAACACAGGAGAAGCAAATGAGATAATATTGTTTTCCTTTTGCTCTGAGGCTTCTCAGCTTCCCAGGAGAAGAAATCCTGGTGAAGGGATTTTTCAGAAAATATGACAGTGACAATTTGTCCTTGGTGCCCAGCTGGAGCAGGAATTGTTTTGTCTCCTGCTCTGTGCACACAGCTCACCATCCCTGAATGTGAAACCCAGACCCACACACCAAAGAATGTGAAAAATATAAAAGCTAAACCCGAGGCATCATCACCTTTCAGGATCCACTTGATGGGAACCCCATCCCTGACACAGCCATCAGGAGTGGTTGGTGCTGTAACAAATGGGTTGTGTTGTTTAACCAAACTGTCCCAGGCTGTCACCAGGACGTGGATGAGCTCCTGACACCAGCACTGATGCCCACAGTGGCATTGCCATGGTGGGAGGCTCCTCTGTGTCTCTGGGGCTGCAGAAGGGCTCAGGTGCCCTTGGGCAGAGCCAGAGTTGGCACACTGAGGTGTGAAATGAGGGACCTCTCTCAAGGTGCAGGGTGAGTGATCACCCAGCCCTGCCCTGTTAAACCTGAGATTTGGGGCATTTGTCCTTGGTGCCCAGCTGGGGCAGGAATTGTTTTGTCTCCCTGCTCTGTGCACACAGCTCACCATCCCTGAATGGGAAGCTCAGACCCACACACTAAAGCAGCACAGAATGGGAAAAATATAAAATCCAAACCCTGAGGCATCATTTGGGATTGGTGGCATGGCCAGACCAGGGTGCCATGGTCTGAAAATCCCAATCCTGCTGGGATTTTTATGTGTTCCTGCTGCTCCAACACCTAATATCCTTGAGTTTTTCCAGGAGAAAATGCAGGATCAGGCTGTGTCTGTGTGTCCACCTGCTCAGGCTCTGTGTGTCCACCCTGGGGACATTTTCAGCTCTTGGGGACACCATTCCTGCATGGCCACGCTTTGGCAACCCCTGGCACAAAGGAGATGCCAGGTGTCACTTCAACAACCCGGCATTTCTATCCCTAAAAACTTCCATCAGCCTGGAATTGCATGCTGGAATTTTGGAATTTGAATGTTTGTTTTCTTCAGAGTTCATCCTTTGTTCATCTCAAATTTAGTGGATGATGCTTTGGGGGCTGAAATAACAAACTGGCATGGCAAATACCCCGGAGAGGGTTTTTATTTGGTGGCAGCTTTTCCAGGAATAAATTCCAGGAATGTCACAGGGATGAGGCTGCCCAGGACTCAGTGGGAACGAAACCCCAGCCTGAAAATGAGAGGAGAGCTGAGGGCTGGCTGATTCTCTGTCACTGCAGCTCTTCCCAGCTCCCTGATTTGATAACAGGACAGGAATCACCGAGGGATTTTGCTCCTGGAAGGGAAAATCTCCATGGGAATGCAGGGCTGGAAGGCTGTGGGTGCCCCCACAGGAGAGCAGGAAGAACTGGTCTGGTTCCATGGCCTGGCTGCATTCCTGAGGCTCCGGAAGGACGGGGAGCAGGGGAAGGAGCACTGGGAGAGCTCTTGGATTGAGGGATGTGTCCCAAGCTGGGATGGCAGCACAGGGTTTATAGGGAAATCCATCCAGCTGGGCTGTTGCTCCTTCCTGTTCCCATATTTTGGTTTTATCCGAGCGTTCCCAAGCTGCTCAGCCTTGCTCAGGATGGGTTTGCACCCAATGGGCTCCAGGAAGTTTAAGATGTTCCCTGTCCACGGCAGAAGTGGAGCAGGGGCAGGTGAGGGACGTGCAGGTATCGGAGCACACCCAGAGCCAGGCTGGGGTCCCAGGGATGTGACCCTGGGAAGGGTTCTGGGACCTGCCTGCAGCCTTCTCCAGCTTTGTGGCCTTGGGGTGGCTTTATGGATTTATGGTCATCATCTCCAGCCCTTGGATGGTCTATGGTGCTCCTCTCCATCCCTTGGGATGGATTTATGGTGAACGTGTCCATCCTGTGGGATGGGTTTGTGGTGCTCATCTCCATCCCTTGGGATGGATTTTTGGTGTTCATCTCCATCCCTTGGATGGATTTATGGATTTATGGTCATCATCTCCAGCCCTTGGATGGGTCTGTGGTGATCATCCCTTGAGATGGATTTTTGGTGTTTATCTTCATCACTTGGATGGGTTTATGGTGCCCTGGGGATGGTCATCATCTCCACCACTTAGAATGGATTTATGATGCTCATGTCCATCCCTTGGGTTGGGTTTATGGTGGTCATGTCCATCACTTGGATGGGTTTATGGTGATTATCTCCATCCATCAGGATAGGTTTATGGTGCTCATCTCCATCTCTTGGGATGGATTTATGATCATGTCCATCACTTAGATGGATTTATGGTTCTTATGTCCATCCCTTGGGTGGGGTTTATGGTCATCATCCCCATCCCCTTGGGATGGATTTTTGGTGTTTATCTTCATCCCTTGGATGGGTTTATGGTGATCATCTCCATCCCTTGGGATGGATTTTTGGTGTTCATCTCCATCACTTAGGATGGGTTTATGGTGGTCATCTCTCAAGATGGGTTTATGGTGCTCATCTCCATCCCCTTGGGATGGATTTTTGGTATTTATCTCCATCCCTTGGGATGGGTTTGTGGTGCTCATGTCCATCCCTTGGATGGGTTTATGGTGATCATCTCCACCCCTTGGGATGGATTTTTGGTGTTCATCTCCATCCCTTGGATGGGTTTATGGATTTATGGTCATCATCTCCAGCCCTTGCATGGGTCTGTGGTGCTCATCTCCATCCATTGGGATGGATTTATGGTGAACGTGTCCATCCTGTGGGATGGGTTTGTGGTGCTCATCTCCATCCCCTTGGGATGGGTTTTTGGTGTTTATCTCCATCCCTTGGGATGGATTTTTGGTGTTCATCTTCTTCACTTTGGATGGATTTTTGGTGTTTATCTCCATCCCTTGGATGGGTTTGTGGTGTTCATCTCCACCCCTTGGGATGGATTTTTGGTGTTCATCTCCATCCCTTGGATGGGTTTATGGATTTATGGTCATCATCTCCACCACTTAGGATGGATTTATGGTGCTCATGTCCATCCCTTGGCATGGATTTATGATCATCATCTCCACCACTTAGGATGGATTTATGGTGTTCATCACTCAAGATAGGTTCATGTCTATCACCTGGGATGGATTTGTGGTTCTCATCTCCATCCCTTGGATGGGTTTGTGGTGCTCATCTCCATCCCTTGGGATGGATTTTTGGTGTTCATCTCCATCCCTTGGGATGGATTTTTGGTGTTTATCTCCATCCCTTGGATGGGTTTATGGGGATTGTGTCCATCCCTTGGGATGGATTTTTGGTGTTTATCTCCACCCCTTGGGATGGATTTTTGGTGTTCATCTTCTTCACTTTGGATGGGTTTATGGTGCTCATCTCCATCCCCTTGGGATGGATTTTTGGTATTTATCTCCATCCATTGGGATGGATTTATGATGTGTCCATCCTGTGGGATGGGTTTGTGGTGTTCATCTCCACCCCTTGGGATGGATTTTTGGTGTTTATCTCCATCCCTTGGATGGGTTTATGGATTTATGGTCATCATCTCCAGCCCTTGGATGGGTTTATGGTTCTCATGTCCATCCCTTGGGAGGGGTTTATGGTCATCATCTCCATCCCTTAGGATGGATTTATGGTGTTCATCACTCAAGATAGGTTCATGTCTATCACCTGGGATGGGTTTGTGGTGTTTATCTCCATCCCTTGGGATGGGTTTATGGTGCTCATGTCCATCACTTGGATGGGTTTATGGTGCTCATGTCCATCACTTGGGATGGATTTTTGGTGTTTATCTTCATCACTTGGATGGGTTTATGGTGCTCATGTCCATCCCTTGGGATGGATTTATGATCATCATCTCCATCCCTTGGGATGGATTTATGGTCATCATCTCCACCACTTAGGATGGATTTTTGTGTTTATCTGCATCACTTGGGATGGATTTATGGTGCTCATCTCCATCTCTTGGGATGGATTTATGATCATGTCCATCCCTTAGGATGGGTTTATGGTGTTTATCTCCATCCCTTGGGTGGGTTCATGGTGCTCATGTCCATCCCTTGGGTGGGTTTATGATCATGTCCATCCCTTGGGTGGGTTCATGGTGCTCATGTCCATCTGTTCAGTGGGTTCATGGTGCTCATGTCCATCCCTTGGGTGGGTTTATTGTGCTCATGTCCATCCCTTGGGTGGGTTTATGATCATGTCCATCCCTTGGGTGGGTTTATTGTGCTCATGTCTATCCCTTGGGTGGGTTTATTGAGCTCATGTCCATCCCTTGGGTGGGTTTATGATCATGTCCATCCCTTGGGTGGGTTTATGATCATGTCCATCTGTTCAGTGGGTTCATGGTGCTCATGTCCATCCCTTGGGTGGGTTGATGATCATGTCCATCCCTTGAATGGGTTTATGGTGCCCACCTCCACCACTCAGGATGGGTTTATGATCATGTCCATCTGTTCAGTGGGTTCAGGGTGCTCACTCCACCCTTAGTGGTTTATGATCATGTCCATCCCTTGGGTGGTTCATGGTGCTCATGTCCACCCTTGGGTGGGTTTATCATGTCTTGTTCAGTGTTCATGTCTCACTCACCACTCGGATGGTATTTGATGATCATGTCCATCCCTTGGGTGGTTCATGGTGCTATGTCCACCCTTGGGTGGGTTGGTGCTCATGTCCATCCCTTGTGTATATGGGTTATCTACCCTTGGGTGCTCATGTGCTCATTCCACCCATGGTGGGTTATGTGATCATGTCCATCCCTTGGTGGATTTATGGATCATGTCCATCTTTGTGGGTTCATGGTGCTCATGTCCATCCCTTGGGTGGTTTATGGTGTATCTCCATCCCTTGGATGGGTTATGATCATGTCCATCCCTTGGGTGGGTTTATGGTTCTCATGTGGCCGCCTGGGAGCTGCTCCTCTCAGGCCCTTGGTGGCTCCCAGCCTTTCTCCACGGGCAGGGCGTGTCCCAGGACACAGATCCCTCTGGTGGCCCAGAGCCAGCCCTGGAGCTCTGTCCCATCGTGCCAGGAGCGTCACCTCAGTGTCACCTCAGTGTCACCTCAGTGTCACCTCAGCTGGCCTTGCATCACCATGCATTCCTCACCTGCCCAGGTGTCACCGCAGAGCCAGGGATCTGCACCACGTGGCCCTGCCCTGGGGACAATGTGACACCCGCGTCACCAAACGTCCCCAGACACCTCAGATGTCCCCAGGAGGAGCTCTGGGCCACGGGACACACCGGGAGCGTGTGGGTGTCACCTCGGTGTGACTCTGCCTCACCTCCCTCACTCCTGTTCATCCCCGCTGGCCTTTCCCGTCTCCCTGCAGAGAAACGAGATCCTGAGGCTTGAGGTGGAGTTCAGCCAGGCTCAGACCTTGGGGTTTATCCTGAATTTTTGAGTTCAACCAGGATCAGACCTTGAGTTTTATCCTGAATCTTTGAGTTCAACAAGGCTCAGACCTTGGGTTTATCCTGAATCTTTGAGTTTAACAAGGCTCAGACCTTGGGTTTTATCCTGAATTATTGAGTTCAGCAGCTCAGACCTTGGGTTTTATCTGAATATTGTGAGTTAACAAGGCTCCGACATTGGATTTATCCTGAATTTTGAGTTCAACCCAGGCTCAGACCTTGGGTTTTATCCTGAATCTTTGAGTTCAACAAGGCTCAGACTTGGTTTTATCCTGAATTTTTGAGTTCAACCCAAGGCTCAGACCTGTTATCCGAGTCTTTACAGCTCAGACTGAATTTATCTGAATCTTTGAGTCAACAAGGCCAGACCTTGGGTTTTATCCTGAATTTTGAGTTGGGTTCAACCAGGCTCAGACCTTGGGTTTTTCCTGAATCTTTGAGTTTAACAAGGCTCAGACCTTGGGATTTATCCTGAATTTTTGAGTGTTTCAACAAGGCTCAGACCTTGGATTTTATCTGAATCTTTGAGTTTAACAAGGCTCAGACCTTGGGTTTTATCCTGAAATCTTTGGATTCAACAAGGCTCAGACCTTGGTTTTATCCTGAATCTTTGAGTTTAACAAGGCTCAGGCCTGGTTTTATCCTGAATTTTAAGTTGAGTTCAACCAGGCTCAGACCTTGGGTTTGATCCTGAATCTTTGAGTTTAACAAGGCTCAGACCTTGGTTTTATCTGAATATTTAGAGTTCAACAAGGCTCAGGACCTTGGGTTTATCCTGAATCTTTGAGTTCAACAAGGCTCAGACCTTGGGTTTTATCCTGAATATTTAGTCGTTTCAACAAGGCTCAGACCTTGGGTTTATCCTGAATTTTTGAGTTTCAACAAGGCTCAGACCTTGGGTTTTATCTGAATTTAGGTTGGTTCAACAAGGCTCAGACCTTGGTTTATCCTGAATCTTGATTTAACAAGGCTCAGACCTTGGTTTATCCTGAAATTTTGAAATTAACAAGGCTCAGACCTTGGGGTTTATCCTGAATCTTTGAGTTCAACAAGGCTCAGACCTTGGGTTTTATTCTGAATATTTAGGTTGAGTTTAACAAGGCTCAGACCTTGGGTTTTATCCTGAATCTTTGAGTTCAACAAGGCTCAGACCTTGGGTTTTATCCTAAATATTTAGGTTGGGTTCAACAAGGCTCAGACCTTGGGTTTTATCCTGAATATTTAGGTCCAGTTCAAAAAGGCTCAGACCTTGGGTTTATCCTGAATATTTAGGTTGAGTTTAACAAGGCTCAGACCTTGGGTTTTATCCTGAATCTTTGAGTTCAACAAGGCTCAGACCTTGGGTTTTATCCTGAATTTTTGAGTTTAACAAGGCTCAGACCTTGGGTTTTATCCTGAATCTTTGAGTTTAACAAGGCTCAGACCTTGGGTTTTATCCTGAATCTTTGAGTTTAACAAGGCTCAGACCTTGGGTTTTATCCTGAATCCTTAAGTTGAGTTCAACAAGGCTCAGACCTTGGGGTTTATCCTGAATATTTAGTTTGTGTTCAACCAGGCTCAGACCTTGAGTTTTATTCTGAATCTTTGAGTTTAACAAGGCTCAGACCTTGGGTTTTATCCTGAATCTTTAGGTTGAATTTAACAAGGCTCAGACCTTGGAATTTATCCTGAATCTTTGAGTTCAACAAGGCTCAGACCTTGGGTTTCATCCTGAATATTTAGGTTGAGTTCAACAAGGCTCAGACCTTGGGTTTTATCCTGAATTTTTGAGTCTAACAAGGCTCAGACCTTGGGGTTTATCCTGAATCCTTAAGTTGAGTTTAACAAAGCTCAGACTTTGGGTTTTATCCTGAATCTTTAGGTTGAGTTTAACAAGGCTCAGACCTTGGAACTTATCCTGAATCTTTGAGTTTAACAAGGCTCAGACCTTGGGTTTTATCCTGAATCTTTGAGTTCAACAAGGCTCAGACCTTGGGTTTTATCCTGAATCTTTGAGTTTAACAAGGCTCAGACCTTGGGTTTTATCCTGAATATTTAGGTTGAGTTTAACAAGGCTCAGACCTTGGATTTTATTCTGAATATTTAGGTTGGGTTCAACAAGGCTCAGACCTTGGGTTTTATCCTGAATCTTTGAGTTCAACAAGGCTCAGACCTTGGGTTTTATCCTGAATCTTTGAGTTCAACAAGGCTCAGACCTTGGGTTTTATCCTGAATATTTAGGTTGAGTTTAACAAGGCTCAGACCTTGGGTTTTATCCTGAATCTTTAAGATGAGTTTAACAAGGCTCAGACCTTGGGTTTTATCCTGAATCTTTGAGTTCAACAAGGCTCAGACCTTGGGTTTTATCCTGAATATTTAGGTGGAATTTAACAAGGCTCAGACCTTGGAATTTATCCTGAATCTTTAACAAGGCTCAGACCTTGGGTTTTATCCTGAATATTTAGGTTGAGTTTAACAAGGCTCAGACCTTGGGTTTTATCCTGAATCTTTGAGTTCAACAAGGCTCAGACCTTGGGTTTTATCCTGAATCTTTAACAAGGCTCAGACCTTGGGTTTTATTCTGAATATTTAGGTTGAGTTCAACAAGGCTCAGACCTTGGGTTTTATCCTGAATCTTTGAGTTTAACAAGGCTCAGACCTTGGGTTTTATCCTGAATCTTTAAGTTGAGTTCAACAAGGCTTGGACCGTGCATTTTAGGAGAAATGGGTTTGATACTTTCTAAAAAAAGATCAGTTCAAGGCAGGCTCTGTGTGCTCCTCCCCAGAGTCAGCGTCACTTTGGTGGTAAAAATAGCAGATTTTAGTAATCCAGGAAAGCATTTTTGTGTCTGGAGGAGTCACAGTCTGTCCCGTCAGCAAGGGGAGACTCGGTGTATCCTGAATTTCTGCGAATCCTCAGCGTGCTGGCCTTGCATGGCAGAGGTTAAGTGGCTGCAGATTTGCTGAGAGAAGCAAACAAAGCCAAAAAATCAAAAATCCAAGGGAGGGGACAGCAGGATTTTCCTTTTTCTCCTCCTCCTCGACTCTGCTAAACGCTGTTTGCAAACCTGCTGGAACCCACCCCAAATTTCTCCGCCTTGAAGCAGCACAAACCAACTCGAGTTTATTTTTACCAGCCCAAGAAAGTTTTTATTTCTTCAGCAGTGCCAGGAAATAAAGGGAGCTGAAGAAACAAACAGAAAATGCAGAGCAGCTCCAGCCGGGCCTGCCGAGACAGGCCAGCCCACAGCGCTGCCAGCACGGCTTGAACTCAGAGCAGACTTTAAAGCACAGGTCTAGACAAGAATTAATATTTTTTTAAACATTTTGCAGCAGCAAAGGTTTTATACGCTCCAGTGTTGGCAAGGAGAGCGGCTGTTAACAGGAGGTTGTGCCGCCATGCTGTGAGTGCCAGGAAAAAACACTAAAAATGGGGAAAAAAAGCAAATATAGGCTTGGCTCTGCCCTCCTTGCAGCAGAGCCTCTCTGAGATTCTCGTTTTTCACAGAATCCCAGGATGGGTGAGGTTGGGAAGGACCCCAGTGGGTCACTGGTCCCACTCCCTGCTCCAGCAGGGCCATCCCAGGGCACAGGGAAGTGTCCAGGAATGTCCCCAGGGAGGGAATTCCAGCCCCACTCTGGGCTCTGTGCCCATGGATGGGCTCTGTGCCCATGGATCCCCATGGATGGGCACCTGTGCCCACGGATCCCCATGGATGGGCTCTGTGCCCATGGATGGGCTCTGTGCCCATGGATCCCCATGGATGGGCTCTGTGCCCATGGATGGGTCCCTGTGCCCACGGATCCCCATGGATGGGCTCTGTGCCCGTGGATCCCCATGGATGGGCTCTGTGCCCATGGATCCCCATGGATGGGCTCTGTGCCCATGGATGGGCTCTGTGCCCTCGGATCCCCATGGATGGGCTCTGTGCCCAGGGATGGGCTCTGTGCCCATGGATCCCCATGGATGGGTCCCTGTGCCCATGGATCCCCATGGATGGGCTCTGTGCCCACGGATCCCCATGGATGGGCTCTGTGCCTGTGGATCCCCATGGATGGGCTCTGTGCCTGTGGATCCCCATGGATGGGCTCTGTGCCCACGGATCCCCATGGATGGGCTCTGTGCCCGTGGATCGCATGGATGGGTCCCTCAGCCCACGGATCCCCATGGATGGGCTCTCTCAGCCCACAGATCCCCATGGATGGGCTCTGTGCCCATGGATGGGCTCTGTGCCCGTGGATCCCCATGGATGGGCTCTGTGCCCATGGATGGGTCCCTCAGCCCATGGATCCCCATGGATGGGCACCTGTGCCCATGGATGGGCTCTGTGCCCACTGATCCCCCATGGATGGGCTCTGTGCCCGTGGATCCCCATGGATGGGCTCTGTGCCCATGGATGGGCACCTGTGCCCATGGATCCCCATGGATGGGCTCTGTGCCCATGGATGGGCACCTGTGCCCATGGATCCCCATGGATGGGCTCTGTGCCCATGGATCCCCATGGATGGGCACCTGTGCCCATGGATGGGCACCTGTGCCCATGGATCCCCACGGATGGGCTCTGTGCCCATGGATGGGCTCACTGTCCATGAATCCCCATGGATGGGGTCTGTGCCCGTGGATCCCCATGGATGGGCTCTGTGCCCATGGATGGGCTCTGTGCCCATGGATCCCCATGGATGGGCTCTGTGCCCATGGATCCCATGCCCATGGATGGGTCCCTCTGCCCATGGATCCCCATGGATGGGCTCTGTGCCCATGGATGGGCTCTGTGCCCATGGATCCCCATGGATGGGCTCTGTGCCCATGGATGGGTCCCTGTGCCCACGGATCCCCATGGATGGCTCCCTGTGCCCATGGATGGGCTCTGTGCCCATGGATGGGCTCTGTGCCCATGGATCCCCACAGATGGGTCCCTGTACCCATGGATGGGGCCCTGTGCCCATGGATCCTGTGTCCATGGATGGGTCCCTCAGCCCATGGATGGGCTCTGTGCCCATGGATGGGCCCCTGTGCCCATGGATCCCCATGGATGGGCTCTGTGCCCACGGATGGGCTCTGTGCCCATGGATGGGCTCTGTGCCCATGGATCCCCATGGAGGGGCACCTGTGCCCATGGATGGGCTCTGTGCCCATGGATCCTCATGGATGGGCACCTGTGCCCATGGATGGCTCTGTGCCCACGGATCCGCACGGATGGGCTCTGTGCCCACGGATCCCCATGGATGGGCTCTGTGCCCATGGATGGGCTCTGTGCCCATGGATCCCCATGGATGGGCTCTGTGCCCATGGATGGGCTCTGTGCCCACGGATCCCCATGGATGGCTCTCTCAGCCGTGTCCCCCTGCCCTGAGCAGCCTCAGCCTCCCCCGGGCACGGAGCTGCTGCAGGCCCTGGGCCATCCTCACATCCCTCCTGTGGCCGTGCCCCAGCAGCTGCAGCTCCCTCCTGCCCTGAGGAGCCCACAGCTGCACACAGCACTCAGAGGAACGAGCAGGAGCAATTTTTGGGAGAATTTTTTGGGAGAGTTCTGGAAGGATTTGGGGCTCCGGGAGGGTCCGCAGTGCCCGGGCAGTGAAGGGGGCGTGGCTTGTCCTGCAGGGAGGCGTGGTTTTATGCGCTGGCCCCGCCCCCTGCGGTGAGGTCGCGGGTGCGGCGCGCGGCGGGCGCAGAGCGCGATGAGCGCGGGCTGAGGGAGGGTCGGGGGTCCCGCCGCCATGGTGGCGCACGACGAGCTCGGTGGGCTTCTGCCCATCAAAAGGACTATCCGGGTCATCGACGCGCAGAACCAGCACTTCAGGGAGCAGGAGGTGAGCGGAGCAGGGGGAAAAATGGGGTTTAGTTGAGGGGACAGTGGGGAGAGGGATCCCCCTCAGCTTCCCGCTCTCCGCGTCTGAGGGGAGGGGGCGAGCCGGGCAGAGCGCGGGGTAGCCAGCGGTTTAAAAAACTCTCTCTCTCTCTCTATATATATATACGTTTAAGTTCATCTCTCTGTGTACGTATATTTTATATATGTGTGTGTCTATATATATGTATATGTGTGCGGTATATTTAAGCTCAGAGCCCCCAAAGAGTGGGACCAGGCGGCCACAACCGATGTAGGCGCCTCACCCACCCATTTATAAACTGTATATATGTTTAAGTCCATGTATATGTACATATCTTTTTTGTATGCTTTTTATATACATGTATATACGTTACAGATAGATCTGTATTTAAGGTCATAGCCCCAAAGAGCGAGCCAAAACCAATCTCGGTGCCTCACCTGACCCCGCTCCCCCCAGGTGGCTTTTCATTAAAAATTCGCCTGTTCTCATTTAAAAATCGCCCGTTTCCATTATAAAATCGCCTGTCTCTCAGCGCTCTTTCCACTGACAGGATTTTTCCTAATTAGGTGCTTATTTGCTGCTTAAACCTTAGCGAAGCCCCCGGTGGGGTTGGTCGGCTTTGAGGGCCGGTGTGTTCGCTGGCAGTATTGTTATTTTTATCGCGTGTTGTTATGCAGATGCAATAATTGCGCTCCTCGGAGGTGTTCCCGAGCCTCCTGCTGCGACAGGAGCAAAAGTTCAGCAGCCAGGTAGGGCCCGGCTGCCCTGGGCTGGGTTTATTGCTCAGATTAGTGGCGAGATGAGCTGGAAAAGTTTAAAAAAAAAAAAAAAAAAAAAATAGGCGTCTCCAGACATGGCTGGGGTTTGAGGGCTCAGCGCCGAGTCACCAACCTCAGCAAATGCCGGCTTTGCAACAGCCAAACTTGGGCAATCCCATTGTGCAAAAGGGAAACCAGATGTTGGGGGAGAAATAACAGAAACCAGAGCTCTGGGAGGGGACTAAATCGCCTCGAATTGTGAATTTTGGAGTGAGCCAACACTTCTGTCTGAGCTGGTTTGGTCGGGAGTATGGGGGCTGTTGGATTTGGGAAAGCTCTGATTGTTCATCGTGAGGCTCTGCCTGTGAATCTCCCATGGAGGTGCTCAGGTGGTTGGTGATTTCTGGCAGGAATTACTCAGGCTGCTGACTAAAATCCCTTTTTTGCTGAATTGGCTCGGCAGGAAGAGTTTCTGTCACGCGTGGTTTTGCCATTGCTCACCGTGTTGTGTGGAGCTGTGTGCGGCACGTAGGAATCGCACTCGAGCAAGGGATCCTCGTAAAAACCACTAATTATTACCCAGCACGGGGGAAAGGTTGTGGGCGTGCTGCTGAAGGAAAAAAAAAAAAACAACCTTGCTCAAAAGTAATGCCTGGTTCTCTTTCCAGCAAGGTGCAATCTTTTCAGGAGTTAACCTGCACTTAGGAGCACTTGAAGGAATTTCAGGGGTGTGAAACCTCGCCTGGCACAAAATTACCTTTAGTGATGTGTTAATTCAATTTAATAAAGAGTTCTCTGGGAAAATAATATCTCCTGATGGAGCTGTTGACCCCGTTGGGGTTTTAATTATTGGCGAGTGCTGTAACACCCCTGGATCGTTACAGAAACCTCGCAGACTTTATTGTAATCCGGCTCCTGTGAGGAAGGCGGCGCGGAGACAGGAGAGTCATTGTTGGCGAGCACAGAGCTATAAAAAACCCTGGCGAGCCCGAGTTATCCGCAGCACGAAGCGCCCGGGTCTCGGCTTACACCGGGCAGCCTGACCCGGCCCCAGCCCGGCTCAGCTTCCAGGGCTTGATTTTCCTCCTCCTGCTCTGGATCAAACCATCCTCGCCAGGAGAACAACAACCAGATGGGGTTTTTTGGCAGCCGGGCTGTGTCTGAGGAGCGCTCAGACACAAAGTGGGAATTTTTATTTTATTTTTATTTTATTTTAAGAGAGGAGGAATGGCGTTTGCTGGGCCGAGCTCAGGAATTCCTGCTGCCAGCCCTGGGGCACGGGCACGTGTCGCAGATGTGCAGGGACGGCATTCCCGCATTCCCGGCGCTGTCACTGGATCTCTGCGGCGCTGACCCCTCGCCAGTGACCTGCTGGAGCCTCGAGGTTTCTCGCTTTTCCTTGGCAGTGTCACATTTTGCTTTTCCAGGCTATTTTTATCCCTGGCCTTGCCGGAGCCGTGGGTGGCTTTGTGGCCGCGTCTTGCCTGATTCACTCCTGCACTTTGTTAAGCTTCTCTAGGTCCCTTTATTTATCCTCCTGCACTGATAGATGATTTTCTAGAAGTAAACACCTCCCTTTCTTCCACTCAGAAACATCTGTAACGCATTAAACCTTCCTTGTTGTGAGTCTGGCCTAGCTCCCCAACCTTTCCCTGTCTGGAGTCAGTGAGTGGAGGAGTTCCTGCTGTCCCACTTGGAGTTCCTGGTGTCCCACTTAAACCCAGCTGAGGATCCCATGATCGAGGACACTTCCACAGCTTTTCTCCGTGTTTACGGTGCCCTCCTAACTCTGACATTCCCCAATCGTTTATAGCGCAGCTTTGTGCCGTGCCAAGAGCTCTTTTCTTCCTGCACGGCTCATAAATTGTTGCTTTTCATGTTTTCCCCCCCCTGCAAGTTTGAAGGCTGAGCTCAGGGTGAGCTCACCTCCTCCTCCTCCTCCTCCTCCTGCATTGCCCAACGCCGCGTGTGGGCAGGGCCGCCGCTGGGCTCGGGTTGCTGAAATCAGATCTTACACACACACACACGTAGCTTTTGTGCTCCTTCATGACTGGAATCCAGCTCTGGGTGTTCCTATTCCTCTTTTTATTTATTTATTTTTTTAAGTTTTGTTTTCAACATTTGTCACTTCTGAGCGAAGGGTTCGGCCACCGAGCTGGGCTGGGAATGGAAACAGCGCAGAGCTTTTGAAAGAGTACAAATCCAACAATAATTCACCAATTTTAACCGAGATGAACCCCAAACCAGGCTGGGCTTGGGTTGCTGAAATCAGATCTTACACACACACACACACACACACACACACACACGTAGCTTTTGTGCTCCTTCATGACTGGAATCCAGCTCTGGGTGTTCCTATTCCTCTTTTTATTTATTTATTTATTTATTTATTTATTTTTTTAAGTTTTGTTTTCAACATTTGTCACTTCTGAGCGAAGGGTTTGGCCACGGAGCTGGGCTGGGAATGGAAACAGCGCAGAGCTTTTGAAAGAGTACAAATCCAACAATAATTAACCAATTTTAACCGAGATGAACCCCAAACCAGGCTGGGCTCGGGTTGCTGAAATCAGATCTTACACACACACACATAGCTTTTGTGCTCCTTCATGACTGGAATCCAGCTCTGGGTGTTCCTATTCCTCTTTTTATTTATTTATTTATTTATTTAAGTTTTGTTTTCAACATTTGTCACTTCTGAGCGAAGGGTTTGGCCACCGAGCTGGGCTGGGAATGGAAACAGCGCAGAGCTTTTGAAAGAGTACAAATCCAACAATAATTCACCAATTTTAACCGAGATGAACCCCAAACCAGGCTGGGCTCGGGTTGCTGAAATCAGATCTTACACACACACACGTAGCTTTTGTGCTCCTTCATGACTGGAATCCAGCTCTGGGTGTTCCTATTCCTCTTTTTTATTTATTTATTTATTTATTTATTTATTTATTTTTAAAGTTTTGTTTTCAACATTTGTCACTTCTGAGCGAAGGGTTTGGCCACCGAGCTGGGCTGGGAATGGAAACAGCGCAGAGCTTTTGAAAGAGTACAAATCCAACAATAATTAACCAATTTTAACCGAGATGAACCCCAAACCAGGGTGCTCTGGTGAGAGCTTGGTGCTGAGCATCTCCTGAGGATGAGTCAGCCCAGCCCCGTGCCAGCTGTTGGCAGTGCCAGGACAATCCTGCCGCCATTTCCAGCCTTACCTGGGAGCCCAGCTCTGCCCACTTCCCCCTGCCCAGCCCTCCCCACACAACGGTGTGGATGTCAAACACCTCGAGTTGCCAGCAGAATGTTCAAAGCTGAAGCAGCAGGAGCTTTCCAGGGGCGTTTCCTCTTTTTTGGGTCGGGCCAGATCCCTCCGGGCAGGGATTAGCGGTGGGGAAAAGCAGAAGCTCCAGCTTTCAAATCTAAACAAAGTGTAAGAAAAATTGCAGTGGTTGCAGGGGGTGGGGGAGAGCAGCAGGAGGAGGAAACTGTGCAAAGTGAAGGATTTCAGCTTTATCTGTGTGCGTGTCCCTCGCAGGAACGTTCAGCTTGTGGTTGTTTGCTGCTTGTTCAAGGAGCTGCCCAGGGCCCCCAGTGCTGCCCTGCTCTCCGAAATAAAATGGAAAAACACATTCTTGCTGCAGAGGAAAAGATGAGAAAATGGAGAAGCACATCCCAGCTCCATCTTTAGCTGCCACAGAGTGTCAGAAAACACTTTAATCTATTTCTGTTCAAAGCATAACAGTCCCTGCTGGAGCCCTATTTTGAATTCTCACTGATGTTCTCTCACCTCTTTTAACACTGGGCAAAAACCTCTGCAGTTTAATTGCAGCCTTAAAGTTCAGACAAATATTTATAGCCTTGAAAGATGAATGGCTGCTTCCAAACGCTCTCCTTGCTGTGTTTGCCACTCCTGAAGTGGGTTTATGCTTTTGGAAGCTGCCTGAGAAATTTCCGAGGGAGGCACAGCCAGGACAATTTGTTCTCTGCTCGCTTTGCAGGAGCCAAGCACGAAACGGGTCCGGCCTTTGGCACGAGTCACCTCCCTGGCCAACCTGATCTCCCCCGTCAGAAATGGGGCGGTTCGGCGCTTTGGGCAGACAATCCAGGTAAAAACACAGCAAAACCTGGAGATTTATTGGTGGGATGGGGTGGAACAGGGGTTTGGGGCATTTCCTGGAGCTCTGTGTGAGAGTCACCTCCCTGGCCAGCCTGATGTCCCCTGTCAGAAATGGGGCAGTTTGATGCTTTGGGCAAACAATCCAGGTAAAAACCTGCAAATTTGGGCAAGGGATTGGTGGGATGGGGTGGAACAGGCACCCTGTGGGGTTTTGGGAGATGTCTTGAAGCTCTGTGTGAGAGTCTCCTTCCTGGCCAGCCTGATCTCCCCTGTCAGAAATGGGGCAGTTTGATGCTTTAGGCAGACAGTCCAGGTAAAAACACAGCAAAACTTGAAGATTTGGATAAAGGATTGCTTGGATGGGGTGAAAACCCCATGGGGATTTGGGGTGTCTCTTGGAGCTCTGTGTGAGAGTCACCTTCCTGTCCAGCCTGATGTCCCCTATCAGAAATGGGGCAGTTCGGCGCTTTGGGCAGACAATCCAGGTAAAAACACAACAAAACCTGGAGATTATTGGTGGGATGGGGTGGAACAGGGGTTTGGGGCATTTCCTGGTGCTCTGTGTGAGCTTTAGCACGAGTCACCTCCCTGGCCAGCCTGATGTCCCCTGTCAGAAATGGGGCAGTTCGGCACTTTGGGCAGACAATCCAGGTAAAAACACAGCAAAACCTGGAGATTTGGGCAAGGGATTGGTGGGATGAGGTGGAACAGGCACCCCATGGGATTTGGGGCATTTCTTGGTGCTCTGTGTGAGAGTCACCTCCCTGGCCAGCCTGATGTCCCCTGTCAGAAATGGGGCGGTTTGGCGCTTTGGGCAAACAGTCCAGGTAAAAAACAGGGCAAAACTTGCAGATTTGGATAAAGGATTGCTTGGATGGGGTGAAAACCCTATGGGGATTTGGGGTGTCTCTTGGAGCTCTGTGTGAGCTTTAGCACGAGTCACCTCCCTGGCCAACCTGATCTCCCCTGTCAGAAATGGGGCAGTTCGGCACTTTGGGCAGACAATCCAGGTAAAAAACAGGGCAAAACTTGGAGATTTATTGGTGGGATGGGGTGGAACAGGCACGCTGTGAGGTTTTGGGAGATGTCTTGAAGCTCTGTGTGAGAGTCTCCTCCCTGGCCAGCCTGATGTCCCCTGTCAGAAATGGGGCGGTTCGGCGCTTTGGGCAAACAGTCCAGGTAAAAACAGGGCAAAACCTGGAGATTATTGGTGGGATGGGGTGGAACAGGCACCCTGTGGGTTTTTGGGGCATCTCTTGGTGCTCTGTGTGAGAATCTCCTCCCTGGCCAGCCTGATCTCCCCTGTCAGAAATGGGGCAGTTTGATGCTTTGGGCAGACAATCCAGGTAAAAACCTGCAAATTTGGGCAAGGGATTGGTGGGATGAGGTGGAACAGGCACCCCATGGGGTTTTGGGGCATCTCTTGGTGCTCTGTGTGAGAATCTCCTCCCTGGCCAGCCTGATCTCCCCTGTCACAAATGGGGCAGTTTGACACTTTCAGTGCAGTCAGGGTCAGTGATAGGGCCAGTATGAACAGGATTATGTTTATTACTCTTCTCTGGGCTTAAACCACATTCTAAGGACTGGAAGTCGATTGTAATTAATATACTAGGAGAGTAAGATCCTCATCAGCAGATAGAAATGTAGAGGAATAACCATAGGACATTATGAGGTGTCAGTATCAGGCAGCTGCTTCAAATCCAAAGTGGTGCTTTGATGTGAGGTGGTGCTTAATTAGGTGTGCAATCCATGTCCAATCCAGGTAAAAACACAGCAAAACTTGGAGATTTGGGCAAGGGATTGCTTGGATGAGGTGGAACAGGCACCTTGTGGGGTTTTGGGGCATTTCTTGGTGCTCTGTGTGAGAATCTCCTTCCTGGCCAGCCTGATCTCCCCTGTCAGAAATGGGGCAGTTCGATGCTTTGGGCAGACAATCCAGGTAAAAACACAGCAAAACCTGGAGATTTGGGCAAGGGATTGGTGGGATGGGGTGGAACAGGCACCCCATGGGATTTGGGGCATTTCTTGGTGCTCTGTGCGAGAATCTCCTTCCTGGCCCACCTGATGTCCCCTGTCAGAAATGGGGCAGTTCAGCACTTTGGGCAGACAATCCAGGTAAAAACACAACAAAACCTTCAGATTTGGATAAAGGATTGCTTGGATGGGGTGGAACAGGCACCCCATGGGATTTGGGGCATTTCCTGGAGCTCTGTGTGAGAATCTCCTTCCTGGCCAACCTGATGTCCCCTCTCAGAAATGGGGCAATTCAGCACTGGGATGGAACAGGCAACCCATGGGATTTTGGGGCATCTCTTGGTGCTCTGTCTGAGAATCTCCTCCCTGGCCCACCTGATCTCCCCTGTCAGAAATGGGGCAGTTTGATGCTTTGGGCAGACAATCCAGGTAAAAACAGGACAAAACTTGGAGATTTATTGGTTGGATAGGGTGGAACAGGCACCCCATGGGATTTTGGGGCATTTCTTGGAGCTCTGTGTGAGAATCTCCTTCCTGGCCAACCTGATGTCCCCTGTCAGAAATGGGGCAGTTTGATGCTTTGGGCAGACAATCCAGGTAAAAACACAGCAAAACCTTCAGATTTGGATAAAGGATTGCTTGGATGAGGTGGAACAGGCACCCCCCGGGTTTTTAGGGTGTTTCTTGGTGCTCTGTGTGATCTTTCTTGGGGCTGGAAGGTGCTCAGTGCAGGGTATAAAGTGCTGTACAAACAGGTTGAACAGTAAATACAATGGAGTGGTGCAGATAAGGAGCTGATAAGGTGCCCCCACGTGTGCTGCAGCGTGATGGGAGCTGAGCTGGCCCTGCTGCCCAGCCCTGGCACCGCAGCCGTGCCAGCTCTGTGCTCTCACCTGCAGATAACAGCCCTGCTGGCATAGGAACCGTGCAAAACACAGGGCAAAGTTCAAGTGGCTTCTCATTAACCTCTTCAGAACAAGAGTTATGATCTTTGTTTATTTACTTCCTCATAGCTGGGAAACAGAGCCAAGCTTTGCCTTCTCTTCTTCCTCGCAGGGAGAGGGGCATGGAGAGCCCTGCCAAGCTCAGGGCTTCCTCTGCAGCTTGATTAAAGCTTTGCTTTATCTGAGGAAAAGTGGCTGGGTGTGTTTTCCTGCCCTGGATAACCCAGGGGGATGAAGGATAGGGAATGGATAATCTAATACTCCTGAAATCTTGGCTCTCCACGTTTGTTTTTAATATTTTTCATTATTTTTTTTTAAATCCCTGCAGTCGTTCACCCTGCGCAGCGACAGCAAATCCCCTGGCTGTGCCCAGAAGTCGTGCAGCAGGTCTGCTGCTCCCACTCCCCCCAAGAGAAGGAACAGCGTCCTTTGGTCTGAGATGTTGGATGTGAACACGAAGGAGTCCCTGAGCACCAAGGAGATCAAGCGCCAGGAGGTGAAACCTCACAGAAACACCCGTGGGAAACGGGATTGGGAACAGCAGCCGAGGCCTTCGGTCCCTTCCCGTGCTGGGAAAGGAGGAACAGCCTTGGGGGGCTGCATCTTCCTGTGCACCTAAAGCTGAGCTTTGTGTCTGTGTGTCAGCCATGGGAAAAGGAGGATTCCCCTCTGGAATTCACCTCCCCAGGGTGACCCTTGGGAGATGCCAAACTTTCCACGGCATTGCTGAAATCCCGGCCCTGCTGGCTGCTCTGCAGCTGCCCCAGCCTCGGGCTCCAGGCAGAGGCAGCTGTCTCTCTGCTGAAGCTCCTGATGATTGCTGGGTGTCGGATCTCAGGATCTCAGTCCTGAGGTGCTGAGCCACCGAGATCACCTTGGGGGGCTCAGGAGTCCTGGAATGTTCCAGAAGTGTCTGGTGGCTGCACTTTGATCCCACACAGGAGACGACACCTGTATGAGGACAGGAGGGTTTCACCGGGGTGAATGGTGAAGGGATTGGTTAATTAGAGAGTGAAACACAGGGTTTAGGATTTCTGTACAGGGGGGTTTAGAGAAGTAAGATGGAGGAATTGGGGCGTGTCCTGTCCTTCTTCTTCTTCTTCTTCTGTTTTCCATCTTGTTTGGTGATGGTGGCACTTTCGGATTGGTCATTACTGAAAGTGCACCGAGTTATAAGAATAAATGGTATTGGGGAAAAATGATAAATATTGTACACGTAACAATGGGTATAAAGATGGTGAGTGTGCTCATGGCTGACTGCTGAGCAGAGCTCTGTCGGGCTGAAAGAAAATCTTTTAGATAAACAATTAATAAACATAAAAACCGAAAGAAGAACTGAAGCCTCTTCTCGTCCTTCGATACGCGGGCTGCCCCAAGGCCACCCCGGGCCTTTCCAGGCCCCTCAAACAGCCGAGATAACCGGACAGCTGGGCAGCCAGGCAGCAGGGCCTGGCCTTGCCTTCTCCTGCAGCTCTTGGACAAATCTCATGGAGCCGCCTGGGCTTTGACCTCTGCGCTCTCAGGGCTTTGTGTCTGCAGCCCTGCCTGGCTGAAGGCGCTGATTTAAAGGCTCTGCTGTTGAATTTGGCTCGTGCAGGGGCCAGCAGGGCTTCCACACACTGTCCGGTTTTGGGCTGTTTGGAGGGCCTGGAAAGGCCCGGGGTGGCCTTGGGGCAGCCGCGTATCAAAGGACGAGAAGAGGCTTCAGTTCTTTTCTCGGTCTCGGTGTTTATTAATTGTTTATCTAAAAGATTTTCTCTCGGCCCGACAGAGCTCTGCTCAGCAGCCAGCCATGAGCACACTGTCCCCCCTCCGGACAGTCACCTATCTTTATACCCATTGTTACGTGTACAATATTTATCATTTTTCCCCAATACCTTTCACCCTTATTGCCCGGTGCACTTTTAGTAATGACCAATCCCAAAGTGCCACCATCACCACAGAAGATGGAGAGAAGAAGAAGAAGAAGAAGAAGGACAGGACACGCCCCAATTCCTCCATCTTACTTCTCTAAACCCCCCTGTACAGAAATCCTAAACCCTGTGTTTCACTCTCTAATTAACCAATCCCTTCACCATTCACCCCGGTGAAACCCTCCTGTCCTCATACAGGTGTCGTCTCCTGTGTGGGATCAAAGTCCAGCCACCAGACACTTCTGGAACATTCCAGGACTCCCGAGCCCCCCAAGGGTGCTCTCGGTGGCACCTCAGTGCTGAGGTGCTGAGATCCCACAACACACTTGGAAGCAAAGCTGCTTTCTCAGGGCTGGCACAGCAGATTGACTCAGGGCTGTCATGCCCAGGTGCCCCCGAGGGATTGGGGTGCCCATTGAGGGCAGGCTGTTCCTCATGGGAGCTGAAAGGCTCTTGGTGAGAAAACTGGCATTCAAAATAACCCTGGGTGCTTTATCCTCCCACAGGCCATCTATGAAATGTCCAGGGGAGAGCAGGACCTGATTGAAGACCTGAAGCTGGCCAGAAAGGTGAGTGGGGTTTTTCCTGCAGTCAGTGACGACATTCCAGGGAACAGTGAGGGATTTTTCCACCTGCAAACGTGACGTGGGAGCTTTATCAGCCCAGAACCCCCAGTTTGAAAGCTGGCCCAGAAAGCTGACGTGAGCAGCACTGGTGTGATTGCAGCAAACCCGGCCTTAAAAGGACTGCCTGGGGACTCCCTCTCCCAGCTGGGAATATCCACACAGGAAAAGGCTTTTCATTTAAGCCCTCCATACTCACACTGAGTGAATATTCTGGCATCAAATCAGTGTTATCTTTCTGTTGCCTTCACTTCTTTCACCTGATAAATCAGTGTAAATCATCAGCTTTGAGACATTTAAATCAGTGTAAATCATCAGCTTTGAGACACGTTTAAATCAGTGTAAATCATCAGCTTTGAGACACATTTAAATCAGTGTAAATCATCAGCTTTGAGACACATTTAAATCAGTGTAAATCATCAGCTTTGAGACACGTTTAAATCAGTGTAAATCATCAGCTTTGAGACACATTTACATCAGTGTAAATCTTTAGCTTTGAGACATTTACATCAGTGTAAATCATCAGCTTTGAGACATTTACATCAGTGTAAATCATCAGCTTTGAGACATTTAAATCAGTGTAAATCATCAGCTTTGAGACATTTAAATCAGTGTAAATCATCAGCTTTGAGACACATTTAAATCAGTGTAAATCATCAGCTTTGAGACACGTTTAAATCAGTGTAAATCATCAGCTTTGAGACACGTTTAAATCAGTGTAAATCATCAGCTTTGAGACATTTAAATCAGTGTAAATCATCAGCTTTGAGACACATTTACATCAGTGTAAATCATCAGCTTTGAGACATTTAAATCAGTGTAAATCATCAGCTTTGAGACATTTAAATCAGTGTAAATCATCAGCTTTGAGACATTTAAATCAGTGTAAATCATCAGCTTTGAGACACATTTAAATCATCAGCTTTGAGGCACATTTAAATCTGTTTAAATCATCAGCTTTGAGGCACATTTACATCAGTGTAAATCATCAGTTTGAGACATATAAATCAGTGTAAATCATCAGCTTTGAGACATTTAAATCCGTATAAATCTTTAGCTTTGAGACACGTTTAAATCAGTGTAAATCATCAGCTTTGAGACATTTAAATCAGTGTAAATCATCAGCTTTGAGACATTTAAATCAGTGTAAATCATCAGCTTTGAGACACATTTAAATCAGTCCAAATCATCAGCTTTGAGACACATTTAAATCAGTGTAAATCATCAGCTATGAGACATTTAAATCAGTCCAAATCATCAGATTTGAGACACGTTTAAATCATCAGCTTTGAGACACATTTAAATCAGTTTAAATCATCAGCTTTGAGACACGTTTAAATCAGTGTAAATCATCAGCTTTGAGACATTTAAATCAGTGTAAATCATCAGCTTTGAGACATTTAAATCAGTGTAAATCATCAGCTTTGAGACATTTAAATCAGTGTAAATCATCAGCTTTGAGACACATTTAAATCAGTGTAAATCATCAGCTTTGAGACACGTTTAAATCATCAGCTTTGAGACACGTTTAAATCAGTGTAAATCTTTAGCTTTGAGACGTTTAAATCAGTGTAAATCTTTAGCTTTGAGACATTTAAATCAGTGTAAATCATCAGCTTTGAGACACGTTTAAATCAGTTTAAATCATCAGCTTTGAGACATTTAAATCAGTGTAAATCATCAGCTTTGAGACACGTTTAAATCATCAGCTTCGAGGCACATTTAAATCTGTTTAAATCCTCAGCTTTGAGGCACATTTGGATTTATTTCATTTGACAGGCCTACCACGACCCCATGCTGAAACTCTCCATCATGTCTGAGGAGGAGCTCACCCACATTTTTGGGGACTTGGATTCCTACATTCCTCTGCATGAAGGTAAGAGCAGCTGGGTGTTTGTGCTGGCTGGGGTTGAACCTCTCTGCTTTCTCCTGTTACTCACTGGGGCATCGGTGCAATTCCTCTTTCCCTGCTTCCATTCCAGACTTACTGGCAAGCTTGGGAGAAGCAACAAAACCAGATGGAACCGTGGAGCAGATTGGGCCCATCCTTGTGAAGTGGGTGAGTTCAGAACTTGGAATCAACATCCACAGGCTAAAGCTGAGCTTAGAGAGGATTTAAAGGCAGAAGCTGCAGAGCTCTGGGGATTCAGTGGCCCTCAGTGCAGACTGGCAGGGAAATGCTGGCAGTGCTGAAAACAGTGGGATTGTGATGGCTGGAATTGGACATGAATTCACCCCAGAGACTTGGAATGATCTGATTTAGGATTGGAATGTCTGTGTCTCCTGGAATCTTTGTCCCAGTGTGATTTCAGAAGTGTTATCCCTGGTGATTGCAAACATTGGGAGCTTCATGGGCTCCTCCAAACATTTGGAGCTTCATGGGCTCATCCAGACATTGGGATCTTCATGGGCTCTGTGTGCTCATCCAAACATTTGGAGCTTCATGGGATCTGTTTTCATCCAAACATTGGGAGCTTCATGGGCTCCTCCAGACATTTGGAGCTTCATGAGCTCTGTGTCCTCATCCTCCTCACAGGATCCAAACTCTGGGGGCTTCATGGGCTCCCTGTGCTCATCCAAACATTTGGGGTTTCATGGGCTCCCTGTGCTCATCCCAACGTTTGGAGCTTCATGGGCTCTGGGTGCTCATCCAAACTCTGGGAGCTTCATGTGCTCATCCAGACATTGGGAGCTTCATGGGCTCTGTGTGCTCATCCAAACTCTGGGAGCTTCATGGGCTCCCTGTGCTCATCCAGACATTGGGAGCTTCATGGGCTCATCCAGACATTTGGAGCTTCATGGGCTCCCTGTGCTCATCCAAACTCTGGGAGCTTCATGGGCTCCCTGTGCTCATCCAAACATTTGGAGCTTCATGGGCTCTGTGTCCTCATCCTCCTCACAGGATCCAAAGATTTGGAGCTTCATGGGCTCCATGTGCTCATCCTCCTCACAGGATCCAAACATTTGGAGTTTCATGGGCTCTGTGTGCTCATCCAGACATTGGGAGCTTCATGGGCTCTGTGTGTTCATCCAAACATTGGGAGCTTCATGGCTCGTCCAGACATTGGGAGCTTCATGGGCTCCCTGTGCTCATCCAGACTCTGGGAGCTTCATGGGCTCCTCCAGACATTGGGAGCTTCATGGGCTCTGTGTGCTCATCCAGACATTTGGAGCTTCATGGGCTCTGTGTGCTCATCCAAACTCTGGGAGCTTCATGGGCTCCCTGTGCTCATCCAGACATTGGGAGCTTCATGGGCTCTGTGTGCTCATCCAAACATTGGGAGCTTCATGGGCTCTGTGTGCTCATCCAGACATTTGGAGCTTCATGGGCTCCTCCAGACATTTGGAGCTTCATGGGCTCCCTGTGCTCATCCAGACATTTGGAGCTTCATGGGCTCTGTGTGCTCATCCTCCTCACAGGATCCAAACTCTGGGAGCTTCATGGGCTCCCTGTGCTCATCCAAACATTTGGAGCTTCATGGGCTCCTCCAGACATTGGGAGCTTCATGGGCTCCCTGTGCTCATCCAGACATTTGGAGCTTCATGGGCTCCTCCAGACATTGGGATCTTCATGGGCTCCCTGTGCTCATCCAAACATTTGGATTTTCATGGGCTCCCTGTGCTCATCCAGACATTTGGAGCTTCATGGGCTCCCTGTGCTCATCCAAACATTTGGAGCTTCATGGGCTCTGTGTGTTCATCCAGACATTTGGAGCTTCATGGGCTCCCTGTGCTCATCCAGACATTTGGAGCTTCATGGGCTCCCTGTGCTCATCCAAACTCTGGGAGTTTCATGGGCTCCCTGTGCTCATCCAGACATTGGGAGCTTCATGGGCTCCCTGTGCTCATCCTCCTCACAGGATCCAAACATTTGGAGCTTCATGGGCTCTGTGTCCTCATCCTCCTCACAAGACCCTCCCTTATCTTTTCATTGGTAAAATTCCCCAGTGAGTGCTGTGGAGCTGCCTGAGTTTGCCATGTGAGTGACGTCTGCTTTCCCCACAGTGAATCTGAGCCCTAAATCTCCTCTGTTCCCTGCAGCTCCCCCGCCTGCACGCCTACAAAGGCTACTGCAGCAACCAGCTGGCAGCCAAAGCGCTGCTGGACCAGAAGAAGCAGGACAGGAGGGTGCAGGATTTCCTGCAGCGCTGCCTCGAGTCTCCCTTCAGCCGCAAGCTGGACCTGTGGAGCTTCCTGGACATCCCTCGGAGCCGCCTGGTCAAATACCCCCTGCTCCTCAAGGAGATCCTCAGGCACACCCCCAAGGAGCACCCCGACATCCACATCCTGCAGGAGGCTGTGAGTGATGCTGCTGTGCTTGTTCTGACCCATGGGGGAGCTCCACAAATCATCCCTAAACCTCAGCAGTTCCCAGGGGATGTTTCCAATCCGTGGCAGGGAAAGTGAGGGATCAATCCATCCTCGGGAGCTGTGAGGTCACACAGGGAAGCACTTGGCTGCCATGGGGGAGCTCCACAAATGGGCCTTAAACCTCAGCAGTTCCCAGGGGATGTTTCCAATCCGTGGCAGGGAAAGTGAGGGATCAATCCATCCTTGGGAGCTGTGAGGTCACACAGGGAAGCACTTGGCTGCCATGGGGGAGCTCCACAAATCATCCCTAAACCTCAGCAGTTCCCAGGGGATGTTTCCAATCCGTGGCAGGGAAAGTGAGGGATCAATCCATCCTTGGGAGTTGTGAGGTCACACAGGGAAGCACTTGGCTGCCATGGGGGAGCTCCACAAATGGGCCTTAAACCTCAGCAGTTCCCAGGGGATGTTTCAAATCCGTGGCAGGGAAAGTGAGGGATCAATCCATCCTTGGGAGCTGTGAGGTCACACAGGGAAGCACTTGGCTGCCATGGGGGAGCTCCACAAATCATCCCTAAACCTCAGCAGTTCCCAGGGGGGCTTTCAAATCCGTGGCAGGGAAAGTGAGGGATCAATCCATCCTCGGGAGCTGTGAGGTCACACAGGGAAGCACTTGGCTGCCATGGGGGAGCTCCACAAATGGGCCTTAAACCTCAGCAGTTCCCAGGGGGGCTTTCAAATCCGTGGCAGGGAAAGTGAGGGATCAATCCATCCTTGGGAGCTGTGAGGTCACACAGGGAAGCACTTGGCTGCCATGGGGGAGCTCCACAAATCATCCCTAAACCTCAGCAGTTCCCAGGGGATGTTTCCAATCCGTGGCAGGGAAAGTGAGGGATCAATCCATCCTCGGGAGTTGTGAGGTCACACAGGGAAGCACTTAATCCCTCCTAATCATTGCTTTGGGTGTTTAGATCTCCATAATCCAAGGAGTCCTCTCTGACATCAACCTGAAGAAGGGCGAGTCGGAGTGCCAGTACTACATTGACAAGCTGGAGTACCTGGATGAGAAGCAGAAGGATCCGAGGATTGAAGGCAGCAAAGCTTTGCTGTGCCACGGGGAGCTGAAGAATAAAAATGGACATGTGAGTCCCTCCTTCTTTACTGATTCATTCTCAAACCTGGTTTAAACCCAGAGCAGGACTATCCCTTACAGGATAGTTTGGATATTGGATAAAAGAGCAGAGGAAAATCTCTTAATTATCAGCCTCATTTAGGCTGTAAGGGAAAGTTTCCTGCTGACAGCTCCACAATTGCCTTTGGGAAGCTGGAAAATCATCAGCACAGAGTGCCCACGGAAAGTGCTCTCCATCCATCCATCCAGAGGGATTTCCTGCCACTGTTTACTCCCAGTAATGCTCTGACATTCCCCATTAGGAGCCCTGGCTCTTCCAAACAAAAGGGTTCCTGTGAAGCCTGTTTGCTTTGGGCTGGGCTGCCTGGAGTTTATCTCCCACCACTGCACTCCGGGCTTTGCTGCCTTTTGTCCTGATTTCAACCTCAAATCTTGTCAAGTTTTCTCTGTTGATTGGGGGTTTTGTTGTTGTTTAATTGGCTGTTTTACTCATGCACACAGGAAAGATATGGCTCCTAATCATCCTATCCCCAGCACCTGGGAATCATCATCATTCCCTTTCTAGGGATCAATAAAATCATAAAGCCGCTGATGTAATCCAGACCTCGCCATTGTCACCGGAGACTCTGACAGTTATTGTGGGTGAAACTGCAGATAAGGTGGCCTTGAATCCCACAGGATGTGTGACCTCACAGAGTGAATATTGGGATTTTTTCCCTTCCAGAAGCTCTACGTCTTCCTCTTCCAAGAAATGCTGGTGCTGACGCGGCCGGTGACCCGCAACGAGCGCCAGGCGTTCCAGGTGTACCGGCAGCCCATCCCTGTGCAGGAGCTGCTCCTCGAGGACCTCCAGGATGGAGATGTCAAAATGGGCGGCTCCTTCCGAGGGGCTTTCGGCAATTCTGATAAAGGTACGGAGCTCTGGGAGCGTCAGGTGGGAAGGATGGAGACGAGAGATCTCTGCAGCCAGGGCTGGGATTTGGGGTTCATTGCAAAGGGCCCTGCTGGGATTTGGGGTTCATTGCAAAGGGCCCTGCTGGGATTTGGGGTTCATTGCAAAGGGCCCTGCTGGGATTTGGGGTTCATTGCACAGGGCCTGGGTGCAGGGTGCTTTTTGGGATTTGGGGTTCATTGCAGAGGGCCCTGATTGGATTTGGGGTTTATTGCAAAGAGCCTGGTGCAGGGCCTGCTGAGATTTGGGGTTCATTGCACAGGGCCCTGCTGGGATTTGGGGTTCATTGCAAAGGGCCCTGATGGGATTTGGGGTTCATTGCACAGGGCCCTGCTGGAATTTGGGGTTCATTGCAAAGGGCCCTGCTGGGATTTGGGGTTCATTGCACAGGGCCCTGCTGGGATTTGGGGTTCATTGCACAGGGCCCTGCTGGGATTTGGGGTTCATTGCAAAGGGCCCTGCTGGGATTTGGGGTTCATTGCACAGGGCCTGGGTGCAGGGCCCTGCTGGGATTTGGGGTTCATTGCACAGGGCCTGGGTGCAGGGTGCTTTTTGGGATTTGGGGTTCATTGCACAGGGCCCTGCTGGGATTTGGGGTTCATTGCACAGGGCCTGGGTGCAGGGCCCTGCTGGGATTTGGGGTTCATTGCACAGGGCCTGGGTACAGGGTGCTTTTTGGGATTTGGGGTTCATTGCACAGGGCCTTGCTGGGATTTGGGGTTCATTGCACAGGGCCTGGGTGCAGGGCCCTGCTGGGATTTGGGGTTCATTGCACAGGGCCTGGGTGCAGGGTGCTTTTTGGGATATGGGGTTTATTGCAAAGGGCCCTGATGGGATTTGGGGTTCATTGCACAGGGCCCTGATTGGATTTGGGGTTCATTGCAAAGGGCCCTGATGGGATTTGGGGTTCATTGCAAAGGGCCCTGATGGGATTTGGGGTTCATTGCACAGGGCCCTGCTGGGATTTGGGGTTCATTGCACAGGGCCCTGCTGGGATTTGGGGTTTATTGCACAGGGCCCTGCTGGGATTTGGGGTTCATTGCAAAGGGCCCTGCTGGGATTTGGGCTTCATTGCAAAGGGCCCTGCTGGGATTTGGGGTTCATTGCAAAGGGCCCTGATGAGATCTGGGGTTCATTGCAAAGGGCCCTGATGGGATTTGGGGTTCATTGCACAGGGCCCTGCTGGGATTTGGGGTTCATTGCACAGGGCCCTGCTGGGATTTGGGGTTCATTGCAAAGGGCCCTGATGGGATTTGGGGTTCATTGCACAGGGCCTGGGTGCAGGGCCCTGCTGGAGCTGCAGCCACAGCTCAGAGCAGGCCCGAGAGAGGGGAGAGAGGATGAGAGGGTGAGAGAGTAAAGGGTAAGATGGTGAGGTTCCCATTACAATACATTAAATCTTCTGTGTTGAATATTCTGATTCTCACTAACCAATCCAGTACAAGATACAAATCCTATAGCATTCACATACAGCCTGTAAGAATCACTACATTACCATACTGTGTTACATTTTAAACCCTAAAAACTCCTCTTTGGGCCTTTCTGCCTGCTCTGACCCTTGGGCCTGTCTGCAAGCAGAGGGTGTTGTTCCATCACAAGGGGATCACCTTCAGTCCAGCCACACCATTGTTTTCCAATTGTTCAATAACTGAGGGATCTCAAAGCTTGCTTTCATTTCAATCTCACTTACACTTTCCATATTCTCAAAATCTTTTGCCAGACAATCATATTTATAAGGCTTTCCTGCTTCATCTCCCCCAACACAGATCCAGTCAGCCATGAATTCACAGCTGGGGCTCGGATTAGAAAACATCTCTGTCACCCTGGTTTTTAAAGATTTTCTAAGCTTTCTAATGTTGACATTCTTGTAGTGAATTTTCTCACACCCTTTCTGTAAATAACTCATTGTTTTTCATTCCTTTATAAAAGAAGAGAGAGTTAATAAACTGTTAGTTTGACCAGGATCATTGCAGAGGTGCCAATGTCACCTTCCAATCCGCTGTCACTTTTGTCAAACTATAAACATTAGAATCAAAGAATAAAACTTCCCTTTTTTCCCTTCACCTTAACTAGCAGTATACTTGTGTTCTCTCGTGTCCTTTGGTGACACATCTCTGTCTCCCTGCTGGATTTTTGGGATTTGGATGGGGGTATTACAGTGACTTTAGACGGTCACTGTGGTGAGAGAAGGACGAGAATCTTGTTCCTTGATCAGAAGGCTGATTTATTGATATAAGATATATAATACATTATAACTATACTAAAAAGAGAAGTTGCAGAGAGCAGCTATGCCAAGAATAGAATAGAAAGAATGAATAACAAAGTTCTGTGTGCAGGGAATCTGTCCCTGAGCTGCTCCTGTGATTGGCCTTTAATGGTACACATGGAAGATGAGCCAATCACAGGGACACTGCTGCATTTCATTCTTCTGGGGCTCTGCTTCCCAGAAGATGCACAAATGTGAAAGAAAGGATTTCTATGAAAAAATGTCTGCGACAAGGAACGGCTTCTCTTTGTCCCCACCTGGGTTAGGGCAAATTTGTTACAGAATCTGCAAAGGAGTGAAAGAAACAGGGCCAGGAGATTTCTTCTCCTTGCAGGGCCCCCTCGCTCGCCTACCTGAGGAACTGTTACAGTGACTGAGACGGTCACTGTGGTGAGAGAAGGACGAGAATCTTGTTCCTTGATTAGAAGGCTGGATTTATTGATATATGATATATAATACATTATAACTATACTAAAAAGAATAAGAAGAGAAGTTGCAGAGAGCAGCTATGCCAAGAATAGAATAGAAAGAATGAATAACAAAGTTCTGTGTGCAGGGAATCTGTCCCTGAGCTGCTCCTGTGATTGGCCTTTAATGGTGCACATGGAAGATGAGCCAATCACAGGGACACTGCTACATTTCATTCTTCTTCTGGGGCTCTGCTTCCCAGAAGATGCACAAATATGAAAGAAAAGATTTTTATAAAAAAACATCTACGACATTGGGGTTTTTGGGATTTCAAACCTCCCAATGCAATCTTTAGATACCATCAGGGAGCTGATGAGCTTTTCCCTTTCTCCGCAGCCAAGAACATTTTCCGGGTGCGTTTCCAGGAGCCGGGGCCGGGCCGGTCGCACACGCTGCAGGCCAACGATGTGTTCCACAAACAGCAATGGCTGAGCTGCATCCGCGCCGCCATCGCCCCCTTCCACCGAAACCCTGCCGGCCCCGAGCTGGCCGAGCTGCCCGAGCTGAGCGAGGAGGGCGAGGAGAACAACCCCAACGTGGAGCTGGACTCGGGGGAAACCAAGGAGCTCCCATCCCACAGGAGCAAATCCAGGGAGAAGCAGCTCGGCGGGAAGCGGAAAGAAACGCTGGTGTAGCGTAAGGAGGGGATGGGAGGCCTGGTGAAAGGCACGTGGGGTTGGGAAAAATGTTAATTTATAAATAATTGCGTGTACATTTTGTACTGGGAGTGCGCCGCGGATCAGAGCCTGGCTTGGGGTCGGAATGGCAGCTACTGGTGTGCAGGCACTGTTGAGCTGGGGGCTGGTTTTGAATCCATGAGAGGTTCCCAAAACCCTCGTGGTACATCTGGAGAGCAAATTTGGGCTCCTGGAAGTTTCCCACATTTTGGGTTCCTGGAAGTTTCCCACATTTTGGGCTCCTGGAAGTTTCCCACATTTTGGGCTCCTGGAAGTTTCCCACATTTTGGGCTCCCACATTTTGGGTTCCTGGAAGTTTCACACAATTTGGGCTCCTGGAAGTTTCCCACATTTTGGGTTCCTGGAAGTTTCCCACATTTTGGGCTCCTGGAAGTTTCCCACATTTTGGGCTCCCACATTTTGGCTTCCTGGAAGTTTCCCACATTTTGGGTTCCTGGAAGTTTCCCACATTTTGGGCTCCTGGAAGTTTCCCACATTTTGGGCTCCCACATTTTGGGTTCCTGGAAATTTCCCACATTTTGGGCTCCTGGAAGTTTCCCACATTTTGGCTTCCTTGGAAGTTTCCCACATTTTGGGCTCCTGGAAGTTTCCCACATTTTGGGCTCCCACATTTTGGGCTCCTGGAAGTTTCCCACATTTTGGGTTCCTGGAAGTTTCCCACATTTTGGCCTCCTGGAAGTTTCCCACATTTTGGCCTCCTGGAAGTTTCCCACATTTTGGGTTCCTGGAAGTTTCCCACATTTTGGCCTCCTGGAAGTTTCCCACATTTTGGGTTCCTCGAAGTTTCCCACATTTTGGGCCCCTGGAAGTTTCCCACTTTTTGGGTTCCTGGAAGTTTCCCAAATTTTGGGTTCCTGGAAGTTTCCCACATTTTGGCCTCCTGGAAGTTTCCCACATTTGCCTCCTGGAAGTTCCCATATTTGGGCTCCTGGAAGTTTCCCACATTTTGGGCTCCTGGAAGTTTCCCACATTTTGGGCTCCTTGGAAGTTTCCCACATTTTGGGCTCCTGGAAGTTTCCCACATTTTGGGCTCCTGGAAGTTTCCCACATTTTGGGCTCCTGGAAGTTTCCCACATTTTGGGCTCCTGGAAGTTTCCCACATTTTGGCTTCCTGGAAGTTTCCCACATTTTGGGCTCCTGGAAGTTTCCCACATTTTGGGCTCCTGGAAGTTTCCCACATTTTGGGCTCCTGGAAGTTTCCCAGAGCCGTGGTGGAGGATGGAAAACAAAGTGGAATTTTGGGGGTGGAGGATGGAAAATCAAGCGGAATTTTGGGCAGCACCAGGGGTTGTGATCAACACTGCAAAAGTCCCTTAAAGAACCCAACACCTGATGTGTGGTTATGGTAATTCCTGCAAATTTGCATGTTCCAAAAGGAAAAATCCTCCAAAAACAGACCCCAGTTCAACAGGTTCTCAATTCACCTACTGGAATCTTTGATCTCTGTGTGTCCTTTGTACATTCCTCTGTCTCACTCTTGTATCCTGCCAACTATTTAAATTTTTTTATTAGTTTTGTTTCAAGTTTGGGGGTTGGGATTTTGGGGCGGTTTGGGTTTTTTTTTTTTTGTTTCCTTTGATTGTTTTTTTTTATTTTTGTATTTTTGTTGCTCAGACTTGGCATTTCCTTTGCAGTACTTGATCCCTCGTGCTCCGAGGGGCGATGTCCCAACTGTCCCAGAGCAAGCCAGGGGCTGGGGGGAGACACTACTGAAAGAGAACTGCTTTACTCTAGGGTGTAGGAAGGTTGTAGGCACGTTGTACAAGGGTTTGGGGAGCAGTGAGTAGAGGGGTAGCAGGCAGTGAAGGTAGATTCCGTGGTTTTGTTGTTGCCTTTTGGAAATGAAACCCTTCCCACAGGGAAGCAGGACTTGGAGGCAACCAAGGGGTTCTTGCATGTGGTAGAAAGGTAGAGGAGAGGAAGAGTTGGAGCTGTGAGGAGGAGGAGGAGGAGGAGGAGTGGTTGTAAATAGTCAGGGTGGCAGCACTGCCATCTTCCAGCACTCCAAAGATGCAGGGAAAACCCAGGGAGAGCCCCAGCCTGGGAATGGCACTGCAGAGTGGTGGCAGCAAAGGGTGACAGCTCTGAGCACAGCAAAATCCAGATGGGGATCCTGCAATTCCTGTCACCTGAAATCCTGGATGGGGATCCTGCAGTCCCTGGGACCCCAAATCCAGGATGGGGATCCTGCAATTCCTGTCACCTGTAATCCTGGATGGGGATCCTGCAATTCCTGGGACCCCAAATCCAGGATGGGGATCCTGTAATTCCTGTGACCCAAAATCCAGGATGGGGATCCTGCAGTCCCTGGGACCCCAAATCCAGGATTGGGATCCTGTAATTCCTGTGACCCAAAATCCAGATGGGGATCCTGCAGTCCCTGTCACCTGAGATCCAGGATTGGGGACTGGGATCCTCTAATCCTTGTCACCTGAGATCCAGGATTGGGATCCTGCAGTCCCTGTCACCTGAAATCCAGGATTGGGATCCTGCAGTCCCTGTGACCTGAAATCCAGGATTGGGGACTGGGATCCTGCAATCCCTGTGACCCAAAATCCAGGATTGGGATCCTGCAGTCCCTGTGACCCAAAATCCAGGATTGGGGACTGGGATCCTCTAATCCCTGTCACCTGAAATCCAGGATTGGGATCCTGCAGTTCCTGTGACCTGAGATGCAGGATGGGAGAGCCACATCCTGAAATCCAGGACTGAGGACTGGGATCCTGCAATCCCTGTGACCCAAAATCCAGGATTGGGATCCTGCAATCCCTGTCACCTGAGATCCAGGATTGGGGACTGGGATCCTGCAGTCCCTGTGGCCCAAAATCCAGGATGGGGATCCTGTAATTCCTGTCACCTGAAATCCAGGATTGGGATCCTGCAGTCCCTGTGACCCAAAATCCAGGATTAGGATCCTGCAATCCCTGTCACTTGAAATCCAGGATGGGAACTGGGATCCTGCAGTCCCTGTGACCCCAAATCAAGGATTGGGATCCTGTAATTCCTGTCACCTGAGATGCAGGATGGGGGAGCCGTATCTCAAAATCCAGGACTGAGGAGTGGGATCCTGCAATCCCTGTGACCCAAAATCCAGGACTGGGATTCTGCAGTCCCTGTCACCTGAAATCCTGGATGGGGATCCTCCAATCCCTGTCACCTGAAATCCAGGATTAGGATTCTGCAATCCCTGTGACCCAAAATCCAGGATGGGATTCCTGCAATTCCTGTCACCTGAAATCCAGGATTAGGATTCTGCAATCCCTGTCACCTGAAATCCAGGATTGGGATCCTGCAGTCCCTGTCACCTGAAATCCAGGATTGGGATCCTGCAGTCCCTGTGACCTGAAATCCAGGATTGGGATCCTGCAGTCCCTGTGACCCAAAATCCAGGATTGGGATTCTGTAATTCCTGTCACCTGAAATCCAGGATTGGGATCCTGCAATCCCTGTGACCTGAAATCCAGGATGGGGATCCTGCAATCCCTGTCACCTGAAATCCAGGATTGGGATCCTGCAGTCCCTGTCACCTGAAATCCAGGATTGGGATCCTGCAGTCCCTGTGACCTGAAATCCAGGACTGGGGAGCCCCATCCCGAAATCCAGGCTTGGGCTGCGGTGACCCCACATGCCAGGGCTGTCTCTGCCTGTGCCGTGTCGGGCTGGGAGCGGGCAGAGGGTCGGTGTACATAGACAGCGTGTGGTTCTCTGTAAATGTTGTACAGTTCCAGTGCCAAGTTCCATTAAATTCCTGACAGCCTCTCCTGCCTCACCGAGTCCTGCTGGGATGGAGGGAGGGATGGAGGGATGGAGGGAGCTGTGCCGTGCTCGGGAGCTGCTCTGGGCAGGGAGGGATCTCTCCAAGCTGAGCTCCAGGAGCATCCCCGGTCCCTGCCGTGATGGCTCCGTGTCCAGGCAGGACAAGCTGGAATTTCACAGCTCCAGTCCGAGTTCATGGGCTCTGCTCAGTTCCCAGGGAAAGGGAGCAGTGGGATTGCACCCCCACCAGCAGGAGGGTCCTCATTGGGTAAATGTGAAATCCTTGGGAAGGGCTGATCCCAAGGAACTCCCAGGGAGTTGCTGTACCAGGATAAACCCATCCAGCCTTCCCAAAAACCTCCAGCCCGACCTTGCATGGGGTGTCCAGGCTTGGCTGCAGCTCCAGGAGAGCGATCCCGGCTCCAGGAGAGCGATCCCGGCTCCAGGAGAGCGATCCCGGCTCCGGGAGAGGGATCCCGGCTCCGGGAGAGCGATCCCGGCTCCGGGAGAGCGATCCCGGCTCCGGGAGAGCGATCCCGGCTCCGGGAGAGGGATCCCGGCTCCAGGAGAGCGATCCCGGCTCCGGGAGAGGAATCCCGGCTCCGGGAGAGCGATCCCGGCTCCAGGAGAGCGATCCCGGCTCCAGGAGAGGGATCCCGGCTCCGGGAGAGCGATCCCGGCTCCAGGCTGGCCCCATTTCCCTGGGAGGGAAGGAGCAGCTCGGTTTTAGGGACAGGATTTGCACATTTACAGGTGGGATCCGTGGGGTGGGAGCTGATGGATGCCAGGATCTCTGCAGCATCAGTGATCCCGGCCCCAGGCTGGCCCTGTCCCCTGGGAGGGAAGGAGCAGCTCGGTTTTAGGGACAGGATTTGCACATTTACGGATGGGATCCGTGGGGTGGGAGCTGATGGATGCCAGGATCTCTCCAGCATCAGTGATCCCGGCCCCAGGCTGGCCCCGCTGCCCCGGGAGGGAAGGAGCAGCTCGGTTTGCTCGCTCTTAGGGGCAGGATCCCCAGCTGGCCTCTGATTTATGCAGAGGGAATTCAGCCCTTCCCGAGCAGGGAGAAGCTGGGATAATGGCTCTGCCTGCAGGAAGGCATCAGTGAGCGCTGGAGCACGGGGAGAGGAAATCCCAGGCCTGTCTGCCGGGCTGGCTCTGTGTCTGCTCACAGCAAATCAGCCAGAACTCCTTCGTTCCCTTTGGGAGCAATTCCCTTTAAATAATTCCCCTTTAAACAACTCCTGCTGGCTCCCCTCCCTGCCCCGTCCCTCCTGCAGGAATGTGCGGCCGGCTCAGCCCTCCCTCCTCCAGACTAAACAATCCCCGCTCCCCTGGATTCCATCCGCGGAATCCCACGGGGGCCCGGCCAGGACCCGATCCCACGGGCAGGATGGAGCTCCCGAGGGCGGAGGGGAGCCCGCGGTGCCCTCGCGGTGCCAGGAAGGGGCTGGGCCGGCTCGGTGCCCGGGGCTGTGGCGCCTCCGCCCTGGGTAAGCAGCTCCGGGATCCGGCTCTGCCCTGGGCCCCGCAGCGCTGCCCGGGGGAACCTTCCCGGAGCCGCGGTCACTGCGGGGCGGGGGCACCGAGAATTCCCAATCCCAACCCCAATCCAGCCTCTTCTCCACGGGGACATCGGGGATCGGGGTCCCTCCGCTCCAGCTTTGGGAGCTGCCCTTGCATTCGGGAACTCCATGGAAGCAAAGTCTAAAACAAACCACAAAATCCCAAATTTTACTCCAACAGCCCCGAGACCCTCACAGCCATGCTGGGATCAACCCCCAGCCCACCCTCTCCACAATCCCATTTTCCACACCAAACCTCGGCGTTGTTTCTGCCGGGATTTGTGCAGATCCCTCCCCGTCCCCACAGCCCGGGGTCGCTCTGGGCTCCTGCAGGGCCAGGAGGGCCCCGCGGAGCTTTCCCTGCCGGAGCCCTTTCCCTCCCCGCCTCCCAACTTTCCCTTTTTCCATGGATTCATCCCCCTGCGCCCCCCGCCGTGTCTGCAGCTGCAGAGCCAGACACATCTGCGCACATCTGGCAGGATCCAGCTGGGAGCTTTGCCCCTCCTGCTCTGCAGGAATTTCCCCCATTCCCTGCCTGGGCCCCTCAGATGCAGACACCGAGCCTGGAGAGCTCCGTGTGAGGCTTTGGGGGCCCCTCCTCTGCAGACACCGAGCCTGGAGAGCTCCGTGTGAGGCTTTGGGGGCCCCTCCTCTGCAGACACCGAGCCTGGAGAGCTCCGTGTGAGGCTTTGGGGGCCCCTCCTCCATCCCGGCTCCAATTTCCAGCTCCAGGTGGAGCCGTCCCGGCAAATTCAGCTGCCAAACCCCGGCGGCGGCGGCGGCTGCGCCCCCATCCCACCACGGGGGGCTCCCCTTCCCCGCAGCCCACCCCGATGCTGGAGCTGGGCCAGAAATCCTGGGATTTTATGGGGCAGCAGGAGGTTTTATTGGGATCGTTATCCTGATAAATGAGGGGCAATTAAAGTACAGACAAAATCAAGGGCTGGCTTTGACCTTCTGAAAATTGATGTAACGATGGGATCCATGGGATGGGATGGGATGGGATCCATGGGATGGGATGGGATGGGATGGGATGGGATGGGATGGGATGGGATGGGATGGGATCCATGGGATGGGATGGGATGGGATGGGATGGGATGGGATGGGATGGGATGGGATGGGATCTATGGGAGATGGTGAGTGCTGGCAGTGGCTGCTGGCCACAGGGATGTAAAGGAATGGGATGGGAGGAGAGGTGATGGGTGCTGGTCATGGAGAGGTCATGGGAAGATGATGGGTGCTGGTCATGGGAATGGGGTGGGATTTATGGGATCCATAGGATGGGATGGGAGATGATGGATACCAGCAATGGGTGCTGGTCATGGGATGGGAGATGGTGAGTGTTGGAAACAGGTGCTGGTCAGAGGGATGGAATGGAATGGAATGGAATGGAATGGAATGGAATGGAATGGAATGGAATGGAATGGAATGGAATGAGAAGAGATGGGAGCTGGTCATGGGAATGGAATGGGATGAGGAGTGATGGGTGTTGGTCATGGGGAGATGACGGATGCTGGTCATGGGGGTGGGATGGCACGGGATCCATGGGATAGGATCCATGGGATGGGAGATGATGGATACCAGCAATGGGTGCTGGTCATGGGGATGGGATGAGAGGGGATCCATGGGATGGGCTGGGAGATGGTGGATGCCAGCAATGGGACGCCAGTCAGGGATTTCATGGGAAGGAAGCAGCAAATTCCAGCTTTGATCCTCACCAAGGGCCACCCCAGACAGCACCACCCCTGCACCCCCAGCCAGGTGACACAGGGACCCCAAATCCCCCCATCTGAGCTCCAAACCCCGGGGATCTGTCGGGATTTGCTCCTCCCGGGCGGCTCCGAGCCAGCTCCGCCTCCCCGGGGCTCTTCCCGCCAGTCTGGGCTGGAGCTGATTAAAGCTGGAGGAGCAGCAGCAGCGAGTGAGGGCAATCAGGTGATGAGGGAGCAGCTCCTGCTCGGGAGGAGCTGCCGGGGCCTCCCCTCCCCGACAGCTCTCACCAGACCGGTTCCCAGCGCCGCCCCCACAATTCCTGCCGGGAACTGCAGCGTCCCAACGCCCAGAGCTGTCTCTGGGCAAAACCCTCCCAGACCGATCCCACCATTCCTCAGGTGTCCCATGGGCTGGGGTTTGGTTTGTGCCCTTCCCTCCCAATCCCTCACTGGGTTAAACTGGGATCAACTGGTGCCGATTTCCCATAGCTGAGAAAGTCAAGTTATCTTCTGCTGGGGGAATTCTGGGTCCAGCAGCTCCTTGATCTGGCTGGGAAAGTCAAGTTTTTCGACTGGAAGGGATGGTCCAGGAGTTGATGGATGGAATCCATGGAGGGATGATGGGAATGATGGAGGATAGAGGAGGGATGGAATATGGATGGATGGATGGATGATGGATGGATATGGATGGATGATGGATGATGGATGGATGATGGATGGATGATGGATGATGGATGGATGGATGGATGGATGGATGGATGATGGATGATGGATGGATGGATGGATGATGGATGGAGATGGATGGATGGATGGATGGATGGATGGATGGATGGATGGATGGATGGATGGATGGATGATGGATGGATGGATGGATGGATGGATGGATGGATGATGGATGATGATGGATGGATGGATGGATGGAGATGATGGATGGATGGATGATGATGGATGGATGGATGTGATGGATGGATGATGGATGGATGGATGATGGATGGATGGATGGATGGATGGATGGATGGATGGATGGATGATGGATGGATGGATTGGATGGATGGATGGGATGGATGGATGGATGATGGATGGATGGAGATGATGGATGGATGATGATGTGATGGATGGATGGATGGATGGATGATGGATGGATGGATGGATGATGGATGATGGATGGATGGATGGATGGATGGATGGATGGATGGATGGAGGGATGGATGGATGTGGATGGATGGATGGATGGATGGATGGATGGATGGATGATGGATGGATGGATGATGGATGGATGGATGGATGGATGGATGGGATCCATGGATGGATGGATGGAGGGAGGGATTGATGGATGGAATCCATGGATGGATGGATGGATGGATGGATGGATGGAGGAAGGGATTGACGGATGGAATCCATGGATGGATGGATGGAATTCATGGATGGATGGATGGGATCCATAGATGGATGGAGAAACTCCCTCATTTGTCACTGTCCCCTCCTTTCCACCCTGAGTAAGAGATGAGTAAACCCAGCCTGGCAATGGGGAGATCCCTCAGCCCAGCCCTGAGTCAGAGGGCCGGACCCCGCAGCCCTGCCCCGCTCCAGCCCCGGCGGTGACTCAGGGCCGGCAGCTCCGACAGCCGGGACCTGCCCGGGCCTGCTCGGGGATCCTCCCCCGGTGCCTTTGATGCGCTGCCAGCACCGCCTGGGGCTGGGGACACCGGGGGGACCCTCCCCTGCTTTGCACAGCCCCAATCCTCCCCAAAACACCCTAAAATGGGCAAACCACCCAACTGGTGTCACCCCCAGTGCCGCCTGCCCCAAAACCCAGATCCCCAATTAGGGCTTTGCTGGGATCTGAAACCCCACCCTGGGAGCAGCGGGACGAGAGCCAGGGCAGCCCAAGGGGGTTGGGTGATTCTCCTTTCCCAGCTCCCAAAGCTCCTGGATCCATTCCCATTGCTGCTCCTGCTGGTGCAGGGAGAGGCCCTGCGAGGGAGGAGGCTCCGTCTGCATCTCCTCCTCCTCCTCCTCGTGCAGCGGCAGCGCCATGGCCGAGCGGCTGTCGGAGGAGAAGATCGCCGAGTTCAAGGAGGCCTTCTCGCTCTTCGACCGCGACGGCGACGGCTGCATCACCACGCGCGAGCTGGGCACCGTCATGCGCTCGCTGGGCCAGAACCCCACCGAGGCCGAGCTGCAGGACATGGTGGGCGAGGTGGACGCCGACGGCAGCGGCACCATCGACTTCGCCGAGTTCCTGTCGCTGATGGCGAGGAAGATGAGGGACACGGACAGCGAGGAGGAGATCCGGGAGGCGTTCCGCGTCTTCGACAAGGACGGCAACGGCTACATCAGCGCGGCCGAGCTGCGGCACGTCATGACCAACCTGGGCGAGAAGCTGACGGACGAGGAGGTGGACGAGATGATCAAGGAGGCCGACTGCAACAACGACGGGCAGGTCAACTACGAGGAGTTCGTGAGGATGATGACGGAGAAGTGACGGCCCCGCCGGCCACCCCCGGCTCCGTCCCGCAGGTAATGGGATCCATTATCCTCCCTGGGATCCATTGCCCATGGAAAATCCCCAAATATTGGTTCTCCCTTCTCATGTTGGGGGTTGGAAAAATTGATTTTTGTGGTGCTTTTTTTTTTAAATTTAATTTTTCCATCTTTTTTTTTTCCCCCGTAGGGAACAGAGGTTGTGGTGGTTCTCCCCCAGCCCCTCCATCCCCTCCCACCTTCTCCAGGCTGGAAAAATCCTCTTTTATCCCAGTTGGAGCGTCACCAACGGCGTCCGCATGGGGTGTGGGGTGCCGATGGATTTGGGGTCCCCGTGGGATGTCTCGTGTCTGCAGATATTCCAGAGGCCACCGGGAATTCCCTGACACCCCTGAGTCCAATAAAAACGTCCCCCCACGTCCTGGTGGCTGCTTCATTCGGCTTCTCCTTGGTGGGATCCTGCTGAAAACGTTCCCTCAAATCATCCTGGCCAGGCTCCAACCCCTCCTCAGCCCCATCCCTGTGCCCATCCCATCCCATCCCTGGAAAGGTGCTGGAGACCAGGATGTGGCCGTCCCCTCCCCAAATCTCATCCCTCTGGGATCTGCCTCCACCCCCAGGGTCTCAGGGCTCCTTTTCCCTCTTCCAACCTAGGAAAAACTGGATTTATCCCTGATCCCCACCCCAAAGCTGAGCAGAGCTGGATTCACCTTTCCCAAACTCGCCGTGACTCGGTTTCCCCACAACGAGGGGGAACCCTGGGATGGGATCATTCCCCCCACAGAGGAATTGGGAGGAAAGTTCATTTAATGGCTGTAATTAACGCTCCATCGCTAACGAGCTGCTCCGTGGGACCTTGGATCCAGCCCATCCCCAGGCTGGGAACTTTGGCAATCCCGGTTGTTTTCCCGGGAGAGCCGGGCGGGTCCCGGCAGAGCCCAGCGCGCCCACGCTCGCTCCCGGCTCCTTCCCTCGCCCTCCCAGGGGCAAAGTCCGGCCCCAAAATCCCCCAAAATCCCCAAAATCCAGCCAGAAAAAATGCCAGGGTCACGCCGGGCTGTGGCAATGAATGGCTAAAATGAGTCCTGCCCATAAACCTGGATTATTTATTTCATGCCAGGATCCAGCTCCAAACCCATCCCGGTATTTTTAGGCCTGACCTTTTTTTCTCTCCTTCTATTTTTGGGTTGTTTAATTTCCAGAGTGTTTTTTCCACTTATCCCAGGATGGTTTTTCCGGATGATGATCCTGAATGGGAGCCTGGATCCCAACCCAGCAGCTCCATCAACAACAGAACAAGTTCATCCATTTTTCCCATTTTTCCCCAAATTTGGTGCTCGGGAGAGCGGTGGGAAATTCCCACCAGCATCCCTTGGGATGGACACATGGATGGACGGGATGGTTTGGTTTTTTCAGCAGGAAAAGGAGAGGATTTTGCTTCCCAAATCCAGGTTTTCCTCCCCAAAGTGTCCCTCTGGAGGAGAAGGAGCTCCATTGGAATTGGAATCCTGGAATTGCAGGATCCGGCCCGGCAGATCCATGACCAGTGGAATTCCATCTGCTGTTGGTTGATTATTAAATTAATCGAGGCCCAGGGGATGCACTCGGAGCCTGGGAGGTTTGGAGGATCCCTGGTTTCTCCCTGATCCCGATTTTCCACCCTAAAGCTTGGTCAGGGTGTTCCCTGCACCCGGGGATGGGGATGGATAGATGGGATCGGGAACAGGAATCACCTGGGATGGGAACTGGGAATATCTGGGATAGGAATCACCTGGGATTGGACCTGGGGGTTCATCCAGTGCGGGATTTGGGACAGGGAATCATCTGGGATGGATCCTGTGGGATCATCTGGTGCGGGAACCAGGACAGGAATTACCTGGGATGGGAACTGGGAGATCATCTGAGCCAGGACCTGGGGTAGGAATCACCTGGGATGGGATCTGGGAGATCATCCCGAGTTAGGGATAACCTGGAATGGATCCTGGAGGATTATCCAGTGTGGGATCTGGGATTGGGATCACCTGGGATGGGTCCTGGGAGATCATCTAAGCCAGGACCTGGGGTAGGAATAACCTGGAATGGATCCTGGAGGATCATCCAGTGCAGCATTTGGGATAGGAATAATCTGGGATGGGTCCTGTGGGATCATCCAGTGTGGAATCTGGGACAGGGATCACCTGGGATGGGAACTGGGAACCATCTGGGACAGGGATCACCTGGGATTGGCCCTGGGGATTCATCCAGGCTGGGATTTGGGACAGGGATCATCTGGGATGGATCCTGTGGGATCATCTGAGCCAGGACCTGGGGTAGGAATCACCTGGGATGGGATCTGGGAGATCATCTGGAGTTAGGGATAACCTGGAATGGATCCTGGAGGATCATCCAGTGCAGGATTTGGGATAGGGATCACCTGGGATGGATCCTGTGGGATCATGAGATCTGGGAACTGGGACAGGAATCACCTGGGATGGGTCCTGGGGGATCATCCCAAGTTAGGGATAACCTGGAATGGATCCTGGAGCATCATCCAGTGCAGGATTTGGGATGGGGTCACCTGGGATGGGTTCTGTGGGGTCATCCAGTGTGGAATCTGGGAATTACCTGGGATGGGAACTGGGAACCATCTGGGACAGGAATCACCTGGGATTGGCCCTGGGGGTTCATCCAGTGCGGGATTTGGGACAGGGAATCACCTGGGATGGATCCTGTGGGATCATCTGAGCCAGGACCTGGGGTAGGAATCGCCTGGGATAGGATCTGGGAGATCATCCAGAGTTAGGGATCACCTGGGATGGGTCCTGGGGAATCATCCAGTGCAGGATTTGGGATAGGAATCACCTGGGATTGGACCTGGGGGTTCATCCAGTGCGGAATCTGGGAATCACCTGGGATGGGGAACTGGGAACCATCTGGGACAGGAATCACATGGAATAGATCCTGGAAGATTATCCAGTGCGGGATTTGGGATAGGAATCATCTGGGATGGATCCTGTGGGATCACCTGATCTGGGAACTGGGACAGGAATCACCTGGGATGGGATCTGGGAGATCATCTGGAGTTAGGGATAACCTGGAATGGATCCTGGAGGATCATCTAGGGTGGAATTTGGGATAGGAATCATCTGGGATGGGTTCTGTGGGATCATCCAGTGTGGGATCTGGGAATCACCTGGGATGGGAACTGGGAACCATCTGGGACAGGAATCATCTGGGATTGGACCTGGGGGTTCATCCAGGGTGGGATTTGGGATAGGAATCACCTGGAATAGATCCTGGAAGATTATCCAGTGCGGGATTTGGGATAGGGATCATCTGGGATGGATCCTGTGGGATCATCTGATCTGGGAACTGGGACAGGAATCACCTGGGATGGGTCCTGGGGGATCATCCGGAGTTAGGGATAACCTGGAATGGATCCTGGGGAATCATCCAGTGCGGGATTTGGGATGGGAATAATCTGGGATGGGTTCTGTGGGATCATCTGGTGTGGAATCTGGGAATTACCTGGGATGGGAACTGGGAACCATCTGGGACAGGAATCACCTGGGATTGGCCCTGGGGGTTCATCCAGGATGGGATTTGGGATGGGGCCACCTGGGATGGATCCTGTGGGATCATCTGAGCCAGGACCTGGAGTAGTAATAACCTGGGATGGGATCTGGAAGATCATCTAGAATTAGGGATAACCTGGAATGGATCCTGGAGGATCATCCAGTGCGGGATTTGGGACAGGAATCATCTGGGATGGGTTCTGTGAGGTCATCTGGTGTGGAATCTGGGAATCACCTGGGATGGGAACTGGGAACCATCTGGGACAGGAATCACCTGGGATTGGCCCTGGGGAATCATCCAGGGTGGGATTTAGGATAGGGATCATCTGGAATAGATCCTGGAGGATCATCCAGTGCGGGATTTGGGATAGGAATCATCTGGGATGGGTCCGGTGGGATCATCCAGTGTGGAATCTGGGAATCACCTGGGATGGGAACTGGGAACCATCTGGGAGAGGAATCACCTGGGATTGGACCTGGGGATTCATCCAGTGCAGGATTTGGGACAGGAATCACCTGGGATGGGTCCTGTGGGATCATCTGAGCCACCCTATCCCTGGCATGGGATCATCCCGAGTTAGGGATAACCTGGAATGGATCCTGGAGGATCATCCAGTGTGGGATTTGGGATGGGAATCACCTGGGATGGGTTCTGTGGGATCATCCAGTGTGGGATCTGGGACAGGAATCACCTGGGATTGGAGCTGGGGATTCATCCAGTGCGGGATTTGGGACAGGAATCACCTGGGATGGATCCTGTGGGATCACCTGAGCCACCCTTGGCTTGGGGCCTTTGGAAACATCAGGAAAGATCCCAAATCCCACAGGAGCCGCGCCAGGAGCCGCAGATTCCATGGGGTGAATTCCCAGGAAACCTTGGAAAATCCCCCAAATTCCCGGAATGCCGGGCAGGGTCACAGCCCCGCTGGAGCTGCTGGGAATTCCACAGACGGGAATTCCACAAATGGGAATTTCACAAATGCAAATTCCACAGACGGGAATTCCACAAATGGGAATTTCACAAATGCAAATTCCACAGACGGGAATTCCAGAAATGGGAATTCCACAAACGGGAATTTCACAGACGGGAATTCACAGACGGGAATTTCACAAATGGGAATTCCACAAACGGGAATTTCACAGACGGGAATTCACAGACGGGAATTTCACAAATGGGAATTTCACAAATGCAAATTCCACAGACGGGAATTCCACAAACAGGAATTCCACAAATGGGAATTCCACAGATGGGAATTCCACAAATGCAAATTCCACAGACGGGAATTCCACAAATGGGAATTCCACAAATGGGAATTCCAGAAATGGGAATTCCATAAATGGGAATTTCACAGACGGAAATTCCACAGACGGGAATTCCATAAATGGGAATTCCACAAATGGGAATTCACAGACGGGGAATTCCACAGATGGGAACTTCACAAATGGGATGAACAATTAAAATTTCCACATCCCCCCATTGCCAGCTCCACTTTTTCCTTGAAAATCCCACCTGGAATTCCCAAACTGATCCCAAATCAGCTCTGGGAAGGAGAATAAAATAATAAAATAAAATAATAATAAAATAAAATAAAAAATATAAAATAAGATAAAATATAAAATAAAATACAAAGTAAAATTAAAAAATATAATAATAAAAAAAAATAAAATAAAGATAAAATAAAAAATAATATAAAATAGGATAAAAATTCAATAAAATAAATAATAAATAAAATAAAATAAAATATAAAATAGGATAAAAATTAAATAATAAATTAAATAAAATAAAATATAAAATAAAAAAAAAAATAATATAAAATACTATAAAATAAATAATTAAAATAGAATAAATAAAATTGAAATAAAATATTAAATAATATAAAAGGAAATAAAAGATAAAATAAAATATAAAATATAAAATATAATAAAAATAATAAATAACATAAAATAAATATGATATATTTAATAAATAACATAAATTTGGGATCAGAGGGATTTGGGATCAGAGGGATTTGGGATCAGGAATTTGGGATCAGGAATTTGGGATCAGAGGGAATTTGGGATCAGAGGGATTTGGGATTGAAGGGAATTTGGGATCCGGGGGAGCAGGAATTCCCGGTTTTTGCCGGGTTTGGGATCAGCGGGAATTCGGGAATCGCCGTTCCCGGGGCAGCAGCTCCGCCCAGCGGCGGGAGAGGCTCCCGCATCCCAATCCCGAGGGTTTGTGGGAATTGTGGGAATTTAACCCAAAAATTCCTCCCAAAAATTCCCCCTCCAAAAGCCCCGGGCGGCTCCGGGATAAGGACAGGCTGGAGAGGGAGAAATAAAAAGGGATTATCCCGTTTTCCCAGCATTGTTTCCCTCCCAGTTTTTTGGGATTTTTCCAGCCTCTGATTCCTCCCAGAGCTCAGGATTTCTCCGGGAGATTCCCCAGTCCCAGATTTCCCTTCCCAGGTTTTCCATGGAAAAACGAGGAAGGAAAGGTTTTGGGAAGGGGAGGGACCTTGTGGGGTTTTGATGGAATTGGGGAATGGTTGGGGTGGGACCTTGGGGATCCTCCAATTCCAGCCGGGACAATTCCTGATCCCGGGGGCTCCGATCCTTCCTTGGGCACTGCAGGGATCAGGGGCAGCCCCAGCTGCTCTGGGAATCCCTTCCCAAAATCCCAGCCCAGGCTCCCTCTCCAGGGAATTCCCTCCATTCCCAGCTCTCCCAGCCTGGCATTGGATCCATCCCCACCCCGACTCCTCTCCAGGAAGGGATTTTGGGCTCTGGGGGCTTCACTGGCAATCTCAGCACTCCAGGAAGGGTCTCCCTTCCCTTTGCCATCCCCAACTTCCATAAAAACCCCTGGGGATGGATTCTGAGTGTCCCAAATGCCAGAATGGTTTGGGTGGGAAGGGCCCTTCAAGCCCATCCCATTCCAACCCCACCATCCTGGATTTCTCCGAGTTTTCCATGGATCAGGAGCAGCCCCAGCCTCTCCCCTTTATCAGGAACAAACCTCAGGTGCCCAAATCCCAGCTCGGAGCCGTTCCCGCCCTTTCCAGCACTTCCCAAGTTCCCAAATCCATGGAAAATCCGGGATTTTGGTTTTAGGGCAGCACCAAAAGCTCAGGATCCGTCTCCAAGTGAGGGAATTTGGGGTTTCTTGGGATCCAAGGATTTTGTGATGTGCAGGAGGGCTGGGAAAGGCCAAAGGATTCAGCCAAGTTTCCAATTTTGGAATCCCAGGAAATCAAATTTTCCCATTCTGGAATCCCAATTTTCCCATTCTGGATTCCCCAGAAATCCAATTTTCTCGTTCTGGAATCCCAAGAAATCAAAATTTCCCATTCTGGAATCCCAAGAAATCCAATTTTCCCATTCTGGATTCCCAGGAAATCCAATTTTCCCGTTCTGGAATCCCAGAAAATCCAATTTTCCCATTCTGGAATCCCAATTTTCCCGTTCTGGAATCCCAAGAAATCCCATGGAGATTTGATCCCTCCTGGAACAGCCAAAGGATTCCCCCAAATTTTCCCATTTTGGAATCCCAGAAAATCCAATGTTCCCATTCTGGAATCCCAATTTTCCCATTCTGGATTCCCAAGAAATCCAATTTTCCCATTCTGGAATTCCAGGAAATCCAATTTTCCCATTCTGGATTCCCAAGAAATCCAATTTTCCCATTTTGGAATCCCAATTTTCCCATTCTGGATTCCCAGGAAATCCAATTTTCCCATTCTGGATTCCCAAGAAATCCAATTTTCCCGTTCTGGAATCCCAGCCCAAAACTGGGCATGGGAAATGCAGGGATTGGGATTTTGGGGATAAAAAGGGGGGAGGAGGAATAAATGAATGAATAAATAAATAAATAAACAAATGAATAAAGAAATTAATAAATAAACAAACAAATAAATAAATAAATAAATAAATGAATGAATAAATGAATAAATAAATGAATGAATGAATAAATAAATAAATAAATAAATAAATGAGAATTCCAACTAAAACCCCATAAAGTGCCTTCATTCAGCATTCCCAGCCCGGATCCCAGGATTTCGGGAGGAATTTGGTTCTTGTGGGAGAACTCTGGGATTTTCCAGGATTATTGGGGAAAATGGAAAAGCTGGAAAGGGGAGGAGAATCCCAGCTCAGAAAGCTCCAGGTGCCCCAGGAACTGCAGGAATTCCAGCTGGGATTCAGGCCTGGAATCCCAATCCCTGCAATCCCAATCCCAATCCCTGGATTCCCAATCCCAATCCCTGCAATCCCAATCCCTGGAATCCCAATCCCTGGAATCCCAACCCCAATCCCTGGAATCCCAATCCCTGGAATCCCAATCCCAATCCCAATCCCTGGATTCCCAATCCCTGGAATCCCAATCCCTGGAATCCCAACTCCAATCCCTGAAATCCCAATCCCTGGAATCCCAGCCCAAATCCATGGAAAGCCAATCCCAATCCCTGGATTCCCATCCCTAATCCAAATCCCTGGAATCCCAGCCCCAATCCCTGGAATCCCAATCCCTGGATTCCCAATCCCAATCCCAATCCGTGCAATCCCAATCCCTGAAATCCCAAACCCTGAAATCCCAACCCAAATCCCTGGAATTCCAGCCCCAATCCCTGGAATCCCAACTCCAGTTCCTGGAATCCCATCCCAAATCCCTGGAATCCCAATCCCTGGAATCCCAATCCCAACCCCAATCCCTGGAATCCCAATCCCTGGATTCCCAACCCCAATCCCTGCAATCCCAACCCAAATCCCTGGAATCCCAGTCCCAATCCATGGAAACCCAATCCCAATCCCTGGAATCCCAATCCCTGGAATCCCAGCCCAAATCCCAATCCCTGGATTCCCAATCCCAAACCCTGAAATCCCAACCTAAATCCCTGGAATCCCAATCCCAATCCCTGGAATCCCAACCCCAATCCCTGCAATCCCAGCCCCAATCCCTGCAATCCCAATCCCTGGAATTCCAATCCCTGGATTCCCAATCCCAATCCCTGGAATCCCAGCCCCAATCCCTGGAATCCCAATCCCTGCAATCCCAACTCCAATCCCTGGAATTCCAATGCCTGGATTCCCAATCCAAATCCCTGCAATCCCAGCCCAAATCCCTGTATTCCCAATCCCTGGAATTCCAATCCCAATCCCTGAAATCCCAGCCCCAACCTGGCATTGGGAATAGAGCTCCAAAGGGGGAAAATCAATCCCAAAATTCCCAAACTTTCTTCCAGGCAGAACCCAGTCCTGCTGTATCCCATGGGATCCCCAGGGAGAGGGGACAAAATTCCCAGCTGGAATCATTCCCACCCCACAGCTCTCCCATTCCCAGAGGAAATCCAGGGAAATCAGGGAATCCACCCTGGGAGAGGCCGAAATCCCACCCGGGCAATCCCAAGAAAACTCAGGGAAAAGAGGAGCTCCCGACAAATCCTATTTACAGCAGCGCCTGGGGTTCAGTGAACACGGGGGTTGGGAGGTAGAAGAGCAGGAGAATTCCAGGATTTCCATGTTTTTCCATGTTTTTCCCGGCTCCGTCAGTTGTAGCACAGGTACCGGATGAGCCGGGGCGGGATCTGGAGCTTGGCGATGGCGGGGAGGCCCCGGCGGCCGGCGGCTCTGCGGACCGAGAGGCGGCACAGCTGCAGCAGAGACAGCGGCGTCCCTGCGGGGGGAAATGGGAATGTGGGGTCAGGAATGGGAATGTGGGGTCAGGAATGGGGTCAGAGATGGGATATGGGGTCAGAGATGTTGTACAGGCTCTGCTGGCCGGCGGCTCTGCGGACTGAGAGGCGGCACAGCTGCAGCAGCGACAGCGGCGTCCCTGGGAAAATACGGGAATGTGGGGTCAGGAATGGGAATGTGGGGTCAGGAATGGGAATGTGGGGTCAGGAATGGGAATGTGGGGTCAGGAATGGGGTCAGAGATGGGATATGGGGTCAGGGATGTGCAGGCCCCAGCGGCCGGCGGCTCTGCGGACCGAGAGGCGGCACAGCTGCAGCAGAGACAGTGGCGTCCCTGCGGGGGGAAATGGGAATGTGGGGTCAGGAATGGGGTCAGAGATGGGAATGTGGGGTCAGAGATGGGATATGGGGTCAGGGATGTGCAGGCCCCGGCGGCTCTGAGCACCGAGAGGCGGCACAGCTGCAGCAGAGACAGCGGCGTCCCTGGGGCAAAAATGGGGTCAGGAATGGGGGAAAAATGGGAAAAATGGGGTCAGAAATGGGAATGTGGGGTCAGGAATGGGGTCAGAGATGGGAAAATGGGATCAGGAATGGGGTCAGAAATGGGAATGTGGGGTCAGGAATGGGAATGTGGGGTCAGGAATGGGATAAAAACAGGATCGGGAACAGGAACAATGGGATCAGAAATGGGATAAAAATGGGAATGTGGGGTTGGAAATGGGAATGTGGGGTCAGGAATGGGGATATGGGATCAGGAATGGGGCCAGAAATGGGAAAACAGGATCAGAAACGAGAATACAGGATCAGAAATGGGATCAAAAACAGGATAATAATGGGACCAGAAATGGGAATGTGGGATCAGGAATGGGAATGTGGGATCAGGAATGGGAATGTGGGGTCAGAAATGGAATGTGGGATCAGAAACAGGATCAGAAATGGGAACATGGGATCAGAAATGGGATCAGAAACAGGATAAAAATGGGATCAGAAATGGGATAAAAATGGGATAAAAATGGGATCAGAAAGGGGATAAAAACTGGATAAAAATGCGATCAGAAATGGGAATGTGGGGTCAGGAATGGGCACCCACAGCCGGCACAGCTGCAGCAGCGACAGCGGCGTCTCTGCGGGGGAAATACGGGAATGTGGGATCAGAAATGGGGTCAGAGATGGGAAAATGGGATCAGAAATGGGATAAAAACAGCATCAGAAATGGGATCAGAAACAGGATAAAAATGCGATCAGAAATGGGAATGTGGGGTCAGGAATGGGATCAGAAATGGGATAAAAACAGGATCAGAAATGGAAAATGGGATCAGAAATGGAAATGTGGGATGAGAAACAGAAACATGCAATCAGAAATGGGAACATGGGATCAGAAACGGGATCAGAAACAGGATAAAAATGGGATCAGAAATGGGGTCAGAAATGGGAATGTGGGGTCAGGAATGGGGTCAGAAATGGGATATGGGGTCAGGGATGGGCACCGAGAGGCGGCACAGCTGCAGCAGCGACAGCGGCATCTCTGGGGGAAATACGGGGGAAATGGGGTCAGGAATGGGATAAAAATGGGAAAAATGGGGTCAGGAATGGGAATGTGGGGTTGGAAATGGGAATGTGGGGTCAGGAATGGGCACCCACAGCCGGCACAGCTGCAGCAGCAACAGCGGCGTCTCTGCGGGTAATGGGGGAAATGGGGTCAGGAATGGGAATGTGGGGTCAGAAATGGGATAAAAATGGGAAAAATGGGGTCAGGAATGGGAATGTGGGACCAGGAATGGGCACCAACAGCTGGCACAGCTGCAGCAGGGTCAGCAGCAACCCTGGGGGAGAAATGGGGAAAATGGGGTCAGAGATGGGAAAACAGGATCAGAAACGGGAAAACGGGATCAGAAATGGGAATGTGGGGTCAGGAATGGGGTCAGAAATGGGAATATGGGGTTGGAAATGGGGTCAGGAATGGGAATGTGGGATCAGAAATGGGAATGTGGGATTTGAAATGGGAATATGGAAGCAGAAATGGGAACATGGGATCAGAAAGGGGAAAAACATGGGATCAGAACCGGGATCAGAAACAGGATAAAACCAGGATCAGAAATGGGATAAAAATGGGATCAGAAATGGGAACATGGGATCAGAAATGGGATAAAAACGGGAATGTGGGATCAGAAATGGGATAAAAACAGGATCCGAAACAGGAAAAATGGGATCAGAAATGGGATAAAAACAGGAATGTAGGGTTAGAAATGGGAAAATGGGATCAGAAATGGGAATGTGGGGTCAGGAATGGGCACCAAGAGCTGGCACAGCTGCAGCAGCGACAGCGGCGTCTCTGGGGGAAAAATGGGGAAATGGGGTCAGGAATGGGAATGTGGGGTCAGAAATGGGAATGTGGGATCAGGAATGGGGCCAGAAATGGGATAAAAATGGAATCAGAAAGGGGAATATGGGATCAGAAGTGGGATCAAAACGGGATAAAAATGGGACCAGAAATGGGAATATGGGATCAGAAATGGGATAAAAATGGGATCAGAAACATGGGATCAGAAATGGGATAAAAATGGGACAAGAAATGGGAAAATGGGATCAGAAATGGGGTCAGAAATGGGAATGTGGGATCAGGGATGGGCACCGAGAGGCGGCACAGCTGCAGCAGTGACAGCGGTGTCCCTGCGGGAAATATGGGAATGTGGGGTCAGGAATGGGATATGGGGTCAGAAATGGAAAAATGGGATCAGAAATGGGATCAGAAACGGGAAAATGGGACTGGAAATGGGATCAAAACAGGAACATGGGACCAGAAATGGGAACATGGGATCAGAAATGGGATAAAACCAGGAAAAGGGGATAAGAAACAGGATAAAAATGGGACCAGAAATGGAAACATGGGATCAGAAACAAGAACATGGGACCAGCAACAGGATAAAAATGGGATCAGAAACAGGAGAAATGGGAACATGGGGAAAAATAGGGTCAGAAAGGGAATTTGATGGCCAAATTCCCAGGACAAAGGGGATTAGATGGCCAAATTCCCAATAAAAAGGGGATTTTTGTGGGCCAAATTCCAGGACAAAGGGGATTTGATGGCCAAATTCCCAACAAAAAGGGATCTGATGCCCAAATTGCCACCACAAAGATCATTTCCCCGCTCACTCTCGTAGAACTCGCAGCACCGCGCCGCGGGGCCGCTGCTCCGGGTGTAGTCCGAGGGTTTCTTGCCGCGGTTGTCCCGGGCGTAGATGTTGCCCCCAAACTCCACCAGCAGCTCCACCAGGGCGGCGTTGCGGGCCTTGGCCGCGTGGTGCAGCGCCGTCTCGTGCAGCTTGGCCGCGTTCACGTTGGCGCCTGAGCGACATTCCGGGAAAAAGGGGATAAATCCGTGAGGGAAATGGGGTAAATCCAGCAGGGAAAGGGAAAGAGAGGGGGAAAAGGTAATAAATCCAGCAGGGAAAGGGAAAGACAGGTTGGAAAAGTGAATTTATCCAGAGAAAAAGGGGATTTAGCCAGGGAAAAGGGATCAGAAACGGAATCAGGAATGGGATCAGAGGGGTCTGTGCAGGGAAGAACGGGATCAGGAATGGGATCAACAATGGGATCAGCAATGGGATCACCAATGGGATCAGGAATGGGATCAGCAATGGGATCAGGAATGGGATCAGCCATGGGATCAGCCATGGGATCACCAATGGGATCAGACATGGGATCAGCCATGGGATCAGCCATGGGATCACCAATGCATCACCAATGGGATCACCAATGGGATCCCCAATGGGCTCACCAATGGGCTCACCAATGGGATCACCAATGGGCTCACCAATGGGCTCACCAATGGATCACCAATGGGATCAGCAATGAGATCACCAATAGGATCACCAATGGGATCACCAATGGGATCACCAATGGATCACCAATGGGATCAGCCATGGGATCACCAATGGTATCACCAATGGGATCAGGAGTGGGATCACCAATGGATCACCAATGGGCTCACCAATGGATCACCAATGGGATCACCAATGCATCACCAATGGGATCACCAATAGGATCACCAATGGATCCCCAATGGCTCCCCAATGGCTCCCCAATGCTCCCAGCCGTGGTCAGGAGCCCCCCCAGCCCACCCCCGTCCCGCCATGGGCCAGGCCCACCTGCCTGCAGCAGCAGCTTGGCACAGCGCAGGTGCTCGCGGGCGCAGGCCACGTGCAGGGGGGTCCCGAAGTGGCAGTCGTGCGCCTCCAGGTTGGCGCCCACCTCGATCAGCAGCTGCACGCACTCGGGGCTGCCTGCGGGAA